>NC_056726.1:156871193-157053693 GCF_019279795.1 Protopterus annectens
TCTTCATGAGGAGGTCAGTTTAGTGGAGAAGGAGAATGACAAAGTCGGTGTGCATGCCTCCAGAACATATTGCATCAAAAAGTTTGTGACAGCTGACAAAAGCAGACTGTAGAAAGAAAAAAAAAAAGATCACCAAATGGAAAGGAAACAAGACTTGGTTATATTGTACTTATGGGGTCAAAAGTCTGTTTCACTGGACTGCAGTTTATGCAAATGGCAATAATCTAAATGATACTGTAAAGATAAACAGGGTAAATCTGCATACCTCTCATTTGTGAGTCGAGCTTAAGTATAGTGCTGTTACTACTGACACTTAACTGATACAACACAAATGTTTCTGTGGGTAGTGAGCATTGACATGCAACAATTGTGAATAAGGAAAACAAACCTAAGGTTCCAGAAATTGGGTCTAGATCACATAATCAAATCAGTAAATGCTGAACGCTCACATGAGCAAATATTGACATCCTTGAACTTGATATATTTTGTTTGCGGTATAGTGAAGATTGGGATTTTTGCCCTTACCTCACTGTAGTGTGATCTGAGAGTAGGAATATATATTTAGCGGGGTGAGGGGATGCAGCCCCCCACAATACAGTTTTCGAGTACGTGAATATTCGCTCATGTGAGCGTTCAACGTTTACTGATTTGATGTTGTGATATAGACGCCACAAATCAGCCAGCAGCCTTAATCCTCTGTACTAATTGTCAAAACATAGTATTACCCACATGGGTTCAAGACCTGAACCCACAAAATCTGTCTGAAGAGGACAGTACCTTTTCTGTTAACCCACTGGACATGCTACACTCAAAAATGCTAAAACTAGGTAGTATTAGGAGTTAGGTATACAGATGTATGCTTGTGAGGGCATTGTGACAAATACTCACTAGACCATGTGAGCATAAAGTTTAAATGTACAAATAAAATTCAAAATATAAGGCTCTTTGCACCAAAATGAAGAAGACTACCCCATGAGAGTGCACATCTGTATTTGCAGAGGCAGTGACTAGAATATGGTAATTGTGGAATAAGCCAGGGAGGTTGCTGGTGAATCGAGCAAACCTTTCCAAAGATGGTGTATCCAGGTTCAACAGTCAGATTCCAAGTGTAATAATAAGGAATTTGCTGGATTCTGTAGGGCCTTAAATGAGGAATAGGGCAATACCATGATATTTGAGCAGAAATGTTGATAACCTTATTACTAAAAGGAGATCTCCCATGTTGTTACAACTTCACAAAGCAACGTTATGTATGCCTTTCTCAGAAGAGGAGGTCGTTGGAGTGATATTGGCTTGCCAGGTTTATTACCTAAGCTCCAAACAGTCTAAATGTAGAAAATGTTATCATGGCACCTCCTTTATTAAATATGCTGTGGACCTTTCAAAATAAATGTAAGCTAAATCCATCCTCTTCCTTGTCAACAGTAACTGTTCTGCCATAAACTTGGAAAGGCCCACTGAGAGCCTCTAAATATCCAGTATGGATGTTAAAAGTTGTGCCAGAAGTCCGGAAAATATTGCAAGAACTAATCTTTCCCATGCTTTATGTATGCCTTTCTCAGAAGAGGAGGTCGTTGGAGTGATATTGGCTTGCCAGGTTTATTACCTAAGCTCCAAACAGTCTAAATGTAGAAAATGTTATCATGGCACCTCCTTTATTAAATATGCTGTGGACCTTTCAAAATAAATGTAAGCTAAATCCATCCTCTTCCTTGTCAACAGTAACTGTTCTGCCATAAACTTGGAAAGGCCCACTGAGAGCCTCTAAATATCCAGTATGGATGTTAAAAGTTGTGCCAGAAGTCCGGAAAATATTGCAAGAACTAATCTTTCCCATGCAAGCTGGATTTCTCACAGCGAGGTCCAATGCAGACTATTTTAGGACTTTCAAGGTTTACCTAAACAGTTGGAAAATGTTCCATAATCAATGGAGTAATTATGTTGGACTATGAAAAAGCTTTTGATAAAGACAAGTGGGATTTTTGTGTAAGTCTTTTAAGAAAACAGGGATCATCCATGTTTTTTGGGGGTAGTGAGAGATTTGTATAGAGTCCCCTATACCCACATACTAACCAGAAATACACAATTGCCCCCATTTACACTGTTGAGGGACATGTGTCAGAGTTGTCTGCATTTCCCATATCTGTTCTTGTTGGTATTAAAATGGCTGAACAGATTGCACAGGCATTCGACCAGAATAAATGCATTGTTAATACAGAGAGTGAAAACTAAAGTATTGTTATTTGCCGATGACTGCCACACCTTCAGAATGGATAGCCTGCAGTTTCAGAGTTACTAATACAGTTTGAGTTTTCAACAAGCTTCTGAGTAAACAAAAACAAAATTGAATTATTCCCCAATTAATATAGCAACAAAGAAACTGTACTGCTGTGGTTGGAGCATTTGCTTTAAAGTGTCATGGTCACAGTTAAATACTGGACAGTATGACTGAGGTGAATTTCAAATGTTTGTGGCAGAAATTATATCTCTGCATAAATACCTGGAAGAGATTAAGGCTTCAGCTTAGAAGCAGAATTGTGGTTATCAGAATATTTACTGATCTCTATTTATTGTATATATTATATTTATTTAGACACATCCCAGTTCTGACGCATTGTAAATGGCTCACTGGAACCCAGGAATTACTGTAGAGGTCTTTATGGAATAATACAAGAAGAAGAGTGCCAACATACCTGATATAAAAATCTGTTCTTTTAGATACGTCTTGGTGTTCCAGACTGGCAGTTTTATGTTATAACTCTTCTTAACCTGTAACAACATCACCATATGGACAACAGTGGAGGCTAGAATCCTTAACTACTTTACTCGGCCATGTTTTCCTACACACTGAATGTTACATGAAATCCTACAAAAAAGAATCCATGCTGATCTTGAAATGATATGTAGAAGCACTTCCTGCTTATGCCAAAAGCTGGCAATATTGGGTATTGCCCAACTCTTAAATGGTTACTCTAAATTAGAGAACAAAGCTACTCCCTTAGGAACAGCCAAGAAGGTACACTTACTTTGACCAGACCTAGATTCAAACTAACCATAGGAGAAAAAGATCTCTCCAGAAATGGGCTAGCAGCCATAAATATATTGAAAAGCTATAAATATTAAAAAAAAAACAAACATAGGCAGCCCTTGCAAAATGAATCCAGTTTTACCTGCTTTTATGATATCAGCTAGTTTTGGAGCTTATAATGGCAGGTACACATATATGTATTAATGTTTCCTGTTGTACAAATTGTTAATATATTTTGAAATGTGTCTTGATATTTAATCCTTGTAGTGACAGCATGCTGAATGCTATACTTCTGTAACTGTTTTACTGCAATGTACATGTCACTGTACTCTTGTATCTGGCATGCGTCTGAAAAGGGTCAATAGACCAGTCTGCCTACGCAGTTAAATTGAAAAAAAAAAAAAAATAAAATAAAAAAAATGAAATACCTGGTAATATTAGTTGAAGCTCTAAAACATTTATGCAATTACACAAACTGGGAAAAAATCTGCAGCCATGTGATACATTTATATTTGTGATACATTTATTAAACAAGAAAATGGATAGACTGTGAGGGGAAAAAGGTGGCTATCCAGCCTGGGACAAAATGTTTAGGGGAGAGGGTCATGGCATCTTTCCATTTTCTAAACTATAAGGATGATGTCTACAGTGCGGAATATTGTTGGTATCTGAAGCATTTGGTGTAGTGTAAGACTGGACTTAAGGTTTAAGCTAGTGTAGCAATTTATGGTCACTAGTTGGGGAGAGCATGCCCATAATGCTTTGCAACACTTCTGCCTACAAACATCACTCCAAGCACACTGTGCTATGCTTGCTGACAGCCTCCTGAACTAAAGATATGCTCAGCAGACGGGGTCCTTACATACATCCTTTATTAATGAGTTCCGGAAGTGTGGAATCGACTGTAGGGTAGCAGTGTTTTATGCTGTACTGACACATCATTTCTCCGAAATTCAAAAAAACATGTTATCACAGACTAAAAACCCGTGACAAGAGGGGTTAAAAATAACATCAAACAACCTGTAAGTAGAAGACACACAATTCAGAACTTTTGACTTATTTTCTTTGATTCTAGCATAGATATATGATAAATAAAAGTTAGAATTATTGCACTCGTTTAAAGTATGCAGTATGATTTTTTTTATTCCTGTAGACTGAGCAGGGAGAAAGAATAATAGCTAAATGTAGCTTCTGAATCTCAGCATAGTGGCAATATGATGAATGAGAGTCAAAATGAACTACGCCAGAGGAAGGCTGAAATTTTGAGAATATGTTGTTCAGAGTTGGGGTGGGTCACACTGGCTGACATTTTAGATATTGTGAACCCCTAGGGTGGAAAAATACCATAATCTGGACAAACATACAATTTTGTGGTGATGTTTGGTTTCATGTCCTTTGGCTTACACAACATAAATTTGACTACTGGACAATAGATACTTAATATTTGCTTCAATAGTGAGAATGGCAAAATGAAGGAATTCTACCATGGCAGATGTAGGATTTGCTCCGGTCATTCTTTCTTTCTCTCTTCCTTTTTTCACACGTCCTTGTCCGTTATACTTGCTTGCTTCAAAGATTGTTAGAATTGTATTGGAGGTGTGTTATGTGAGCTAAAGCATACCTGCAAAACCTTTCAGAGTGCACTGAAATTCCATTTGATTGTTATCTCAATAGGATTCCAGTGGTTTTGGTTATAAATATATTTTTGTGATAGCTAAGTATGATACTTGAGATATCGTTGTGAGAGTCAGAAGTTTTGGGAATTCACAGATCTCAAGAAAACAAAACACCTTTATCTGAGTGAGGCACACATTATACCATTTCCTTTCCTCTGTCATCATTGCTATCTTAGTATGACAGGGGCAGATGTATAACACTGAATATAAGACTAGTCCGAGGACTGAGGTATTTCAGGAGATAACAACAAAACTTAAAATAAAGGAAAAATCAGTAAAACTAGTCTTTTTGATAAGATAGATTACAGGTGCAGGCCGATGAACCATAAAAATTAAACCCTTGACTTCCAGTTTTGGTTTGTCTGTTAATTCTGGAGCAAGCTTGCTTAAACATTTAAAATTTGTAAAAAATGTGTACCGTAGGTACTCAATTAAAATCAAATAGGACTTTCTTGCTTAGACACCAGTGTGATACATTAACATTCTCAGTAGCAGGAATTCCAGATAAAAATTAACAACTTTTTTTTCCCATCATGTAGTGCTAGCATTATAGGCAGTTAAAATAATTTGGACTGATGCCCTCCAGGAATGACAGCATTGATGAGATACTAATATGCATGGTGAAAAAGACACAAGTCACAAAAATCTCATAAAAGCTTGTTTCTTTTTCTCAACTGCATTAAAGTGCTGCAAGGCAAAGGCTGGACATGAAGACTCGATCTATCCTTCTGCCATCTAATGGATAAAGAGAGAAACTACAAAGAAGAGAGCTTGTGACAGTTTTTAGGTCACAGTATTACTTTAATTACTGTGGAAGAAGAGGAATAGTTCATCTTTAACATTAACTGAATTACTGACTATTTTTAGACTCTTCATGAATATTTGAAGGATATATATACATATCTGAGAAAATCAGAGTGAGTCTGAGCTAATTATAATTCAAGTAAAGTATGGTCTATTTTTAATATGTCCAGCTAGATTAATCACATTCATAATTAGTGAAGATTTCAGCCGTCATTCTTTTAGGCATACTCAAGAAACTATATTGTTAAAATGTACCTAGGAGAAATCAAATCATTTTTGAGCTGGTGGACAGCCAAGAGCAAGTCTTAGAGACTTCATAATCAGAATGGAATACGTTTCATGTATGAGTTAAATTACAAGACTGTTGCCATCCTAACCACTAACAATGGTCAAAGAAGAGTTCTAAGCCTGGAAATAGATAACTTATTCCACATGAACCACAAAGCAGGACTCAGCACAACAGGAAAAAAAAAAATCACACTTTATTCACAATGTTGAGCACTTTCCTCCTTCTTACAAGGACTTCTTCAGAACAAAGAATAATTACCCCTCCCAGCCTTTTTATATAAGAACACAATTAACATATTTAATAGTCAATTAATTATTCGCACAAGATTTAAAGGCACACAAGTAAATGCGTAAAATGCTAGAAGTGCATTGTCTAATTGAAAGGTAGCATGTATCTCAATAAAAATATATTATAAATAGTTAATAAATAATAACAACATTTAACCTAAAATGTTTTTCAGTTTTAAAATACATGAAATAGCTGTCATTTCATTGATTCCTGGATATTCAGTTGCATTCAGTTGCAACTGCCACTTAAGCTCACAAATATCCAAGTGAATATCTAAGGTTCTTCCTTGTATATCTTTCACTATCTGTTGAATGACTAAAAACTTAAACTTGTGATTTTTGTGATCATGAATGTGTCTACTGAGGGCATTAGTGGATCTATTATGCTTAATATCCAACAAATGTTCAGCCATCCTGTTTTTAAGCTGTCTAGTGGTTTTCCCAATGTAAAAAATTGGACACTGGATACATCTGGCCAAATAGACAACAGTGGGACTACAACAATTAAAATGCCAATGAATTGATATGCTCCTGTTGTTCAATCTAAATACCTCATGAGTTTCCAATATAAAAGAGCAATAATTACACGTTACACTTAAAATTCCCTTTCATTCTACTGGTGTATCTACCTGTCACGTATTCGGCAGTTTCCAGAATATTTTTGAAGGATGTGTCCTTCTTATATACCAGCATGGGTGCTTTACCCACCTTATGTCCAATGTTAGAGTCAGATTGCAAAATACCCCAGTTATTTAAAATAACGTCAGTTACATTTGATGTATCCAAATTGAAAGTGGTAATAAAACTTACCAAGATTTTACCATCAAGTGAAAGGTCTCTCTTCTGCTGACAAAGTCTTACCCCATGTCCACCTGCTAAAAGCGGATTGTAAAAGCCAACCTTACAGTATCTAGTATCTAGATTGTATGGTGTCCTTGCACTTGAACTCTAAAACTAGCATTTTTACATTAAGATGTTTTTTTTTTTTTGCCTGCACTCTTGTGGCAGAAGTTTGCTGTCTGCTGGCTGAAAGCGTATTGTGTGTTTTCCTGATTGGACTTTAGGCCTTCCTGTTGTAAAACTTATTTTTCTGATTCTATATAAGCCCAGCGGTTGTTCTAGTTGCTCTCTGTGCAGCAGCAGTTAGCAGTGCCCTGTATAGACACAAATGCTATCAAGTTAAAATTTCCGTTAGAATAACTATCTCTGCAACCTTCCCCAGTCCCCCTGTACTCTAGGAGCACCTGAGTTGTGTGCAGAGCAGCATCACATTGCTGGATAGCTGCAGTTCACACTGAGTATAGCAACCATTCTTCAGCTGTGTGCTGTCATCCCAGTCTGGTTAAATCAACCCACTCTTTTCCCTGGTTAAACCCATGGAAAAAAATGTGAAATCATGAATAGGCACTTATTGCTATCTCTGTGGTCAACCTGGAGGACATGGTCATCCTGAGGCAATGTAGCAATTGTCTCATCTATACTGACAATCACCTAATCCTTAAACAAATAATGACAGTATGTGAGAGATGTAGTTACACTAAAAAAAAAAAAAAAAAAAAAAAAAAATTTCATCTGCTTTTACAGTCCTTGTGTTTTTACCTACTTCTTTTTACTTTTGCATCATCTTAAAATACTCAATTGTATTTATTACTGCTTGGTGTAACTCATTCTAAGCCTTTTGGTTTAAACACTTGGGCTTCGGACCAGTTAGTTGTTTTGCACTGAGAGGGTTTGTGGTCTGCACTGTTGTGGCAGAACAGGTAGCTTACATCCTTCTAGGTTGAGAACTGCTGATTGAGGGCTCAGTGTCTGTTATTCTAAAAGTGTATTAATTCTGGTTTAAGCACTTGGGCTTTCAAACCAGTTATTTTACATTAAGAGGGTTCGTGGTCTGCACTCTTGTGGGAGGAGAGGCTGGACTCTGCCCTTCTGAGCTGGGAATTTCTGGTTAAAGGCTTATAGTGCATGCATATCTGAACTGTTTCTTACTGAAGTTGGTGCGCCTTGTTTGCTGTGGCATAGACTGGATTCGGGCCTGCTGGATCTAGCTTTGTTTGTGTAACTTGAGCACTAATCCAGACATTCTCTAAAGTATTCAATGGTATTTATTACTGCTTGGTTGTAACTTGATTAAAGTGTAGCTATCATTCAAGTCTTTTGGATTAAGCACTTGGGCTTCAGACCAGTTGTTTTACATTAGGAAGGTTTGTGGCAAGCACTGTGGTGGCAGGACAGGTAGCTTTCATCCTTCTAAGTTGGGAACTGCTGATTGAGAGCCCAGTGTCCAAGTGTATTAGTTCTGGTTTAGGCACTTGGGCTTCAGGCCAGTTATTTTACATTAAGAAGGTTCGTGGTCTGCACTCTTGTGGGAGAAGAGGCTGGACTCTGCCCTTCTGAGCTGGGAATTTTCTGGTTAAAGGTTTATAGTGCCTGAATATTTGAACTGTATCTTACTGAAATTGGTTCACCTTGTTTGCTCTAGCATAGACTAGATCCAGGCCTACTGAATCTAGCTTTGTTTATATGCTTGTTGTTTGTTTGCTTGTTATTTCCCTGGAAGCTAATTCACCTAATACGCAACTTCTCAGCGCTTCTGTGGATCACTAGTGATATCTGCATTGCTTACTGTACTTATTTCCTTGTTTCACTTGAAAGAAAGTTACTGTTTGTCGTTTTTGCATTTAGTTACTTGTAACGCATTGCACTCAAGTTACCTGGCACTTGCTCACTAAAGCAATTATATAAGTCAGCACTAAAAATTAAAAGCACATATAAGTCAGCACTAAAAATTAAAAGCACTACACCCTCACTCCCCACTGGCCCTTGTTTTCAATTAAGGATTTCCCAATATTATTCTAGCATGTCCAAAGGTCAGTTGTCAATCTCCTCTCCGGTCCAGCTGGTGAATCTGGGAATCTTGAGGCCAAGGGAGCCCGCAGGATTTTTTGCAGGGGGGTGCAAACCCAAGCCCCGCCCACACAGCCCCACCCCTCTGCTGCCCCCGCCCACTCAGCCCCACCCCGACCCTGCCCACGCAGCCATTCCAGTGTCCCAATACTTGGCTATTTTTCCCCATTTGTCATAGACACTGTTCAAATCTTTCAGTATGCATACTGTTTTATGCTTTACTTCTACAATGATTACAGATATTTGGATTTCATTTACAACTTTTACTTCAAATTTTATAGCACAAACACTGATAGACATTTACTAAACCTAAATAAAGCAATAGTCTTACAATGAAAAAAGACTTAGCATTAAAACTTCTCTACCTTTGAAACCCACACTCACAGAAACAACATTGAAACCCGCATTCAAAGAAAATGCATCTGGCCAGTGGCAGGGTAAGTTTACCTTTGGGCTGTTTTCAAATCAGACTCCTTGCACACATTTTTAGAACCATGCAAAAGTTATTTGATTCACCTTCCTGACTGTATTAATTATCCTATATAATAATTGAATTATATCCCTTGTATAATACAGCACCACTTGTTAGAGTGTGTTTTAAATTTATAGTTCTGAACATTTTTCCTTTAAGCAATGAAACAAATCATATGAACCAATAATGACAACTTGCCCAGTTCAGAACATTTCAACCATAAAGGGCCACTCTACTCAAACTTCTGTCATACAATCCACCAATATCAATCAATATGCAGAATCTTTGCAGAAGTAAAACTCATCTGAATAATTCCACATTAAAGAGATCTGAAACCAGTGAAGAGGTTGTTGCTAGAAAATAACTGTATATTTCAGTGTTTCATCTACAAATTAACTGCCTGCTGCCCTTGAAAAATAAATTGCCTATGTTATATTAAAAAAATGGTAAGCTGGTATATTGCAATAGGGAATGGGTGGCAAGCTGAAAAACAAGTTAATAGTTATTAGGCATCTCATCCAAAGGAGGACATACACCCCCTTAAAATACAAATCTACATGTTGTGGGAGTAGAACCTACAGCCCTCTGTATCAAGATGCAAGTATGCTACCTGCTGTGCTGCTTTAAAAATTCTATCCCACAATAGTGATACCATTTGCTAAACAAAACAGTTGCACATTTTAAGCAGGCTTAGCATGAACAGCAGTAAAACTCTCTTCCCTTGAAGCTCACAATTCCTTGAAAATGCACTTGAAAATAAATTCCACCTGCTAACTCTAGGGAATTTCACTCTCTTTAAGTGCAAGAAATATGGACAAAGCCCAAAGTAAATAGGAGCAGATTATAAATATTGCCCTCATGAACTTAGAACATTGCTAGAATAATAGGATTTATGTTAGTATGCATTTTTCTAAAGGATATGACATCTAAAACTCAAATGTCTGTCATTATTTAGCAACTTCAATGCTTTTTATGAGGAATATGGGGCAAAATCTGGACATTCTCCAAAAACCTGGACAGCTGAGGGATATTCTTCCTCCTTCTTATACATACATACAGACACACGTACAAACCATACCTCTCAATCTGTTAACCCAAGAAATCTGGACAAAGCCTGTTATAATGTTGGGGATAAAGGCCCAAAACTAGGGACACATTAGAAAGTTGATAGAATAAAAGGATTTATATTAGAATTATTTTTTCTGAATAATATGAAGTCTGAAACTGAAATGCATGTCATTATTTATTAACAACTATATTCATATATAGTTGGTTGTCTCAGTACTCACCGTGGCTTGCATTTTCTCCTCTCTTGAAAGGCCCACTCTGCTTAACTTGTGTATTATTTCCTCAGTCACTTCACCGTGGGTTGCAAGGCAGCTTCATTACTAGTTGGTTTGTTGATGATGATTGTATCCGAGAAGAGTTTGAGGTTTTTGTTCCCATTGTTGTGAGAGATGCACAGTCTGTATCAAATGTCATTGTCAGTGAATGCATAAAGTGTGATCTAGACCTGGAAAATTTACTCAGACAGGCTATGACGGCTGCTCCATAATGGCAAGCATCCAGAATGGTGGTCAGGCAAAATTCGTGAAAAGTATCCAAAAACAGCCTTTATCCACTGCGCGTCTCACAGACTAAACCTTGTAGTCAATGATCTGAATGATGTTCCTGAAATAAGTAGTGCTGTTGGTGTTATCAAGAAGATTATTATTTTTTTTTTGTGACAGTCCAAAATGATGAGCATTGGCACCAAATATACCACTTCTGTGTGAGACATGATGGACTGAGTAATATAAAACCATTTGTGTGTTTAGTCAGAACTTTGAGAAAATATTTGACTGGCAGATCTTCAGAAGAGCACTGCTGATGAAACCAGACAAAATGCACATATGTTACTCAGCGCTTCCTCTTCGTGCACGTTTCTTATTTTTCTCTTCGTTATTGCAAATTACTCATCAGTTCTTGAGCCTGTTGCCCAGATGTTTCAGTCTGTTCAACTTGATATAGTAGAGGCTCAACAACACATCAACAGACTCATTGAAATATTCAAGGAGCATGCTGAAGAACACTTTAGGAATGACATTCTCAGTAAGGCAAGATCACTAGCAGATACATTTAGTATTGAGTTAGTGTTGCCAAGGATTTGCAGTCGACACACCAAGCAAACACAGTAGGCATGGATTTTGAGAGTTATTACAGAACAAGTATTTATATTCCCTATCCTGACTCGTTAGTTTCTTCACTGACATCTTGCTTTTCCACCATTAACACTGCTCAGTTCAACTTATTTTATCTGCATCTTAAAATGATGCAAAACCTACAACGTGAAGAATTCTGAAAACGAATTGCCGTCAGTAATGAACTATATCATATTGCTACTATATCTGAATGATCGCTTCTTGTCTGATGCATTGACTTTGAAGTTATAACACAACCTAAAGAATCCAATGGGCTACTACTAACTTTGTAGTCAATATCTTGCAGATCTTCTATCAATGATGTTACTGAACAAAAACAAACAAAAAAAAAGTGTCAGGTATGGGATTAAAAAAAAACATTTTCTGATGTGTTTCAGCTACAGTAATGATTAACATGTGCATCATGCCAACCTGGACAACAACAAAAAATAAATACATAAAACTAGCTGATTTTTGCTTTTGTACATGTTTATGCAAAGAAAACTTAATACTGCAGTAAGCACCATTATACCTCTCAACTGAACAGATTTTCGCAGAATGTCCAGATTTTTGCCTCATATTTTTTGTGTTTTTCCTAAAATCTGTACTTTTCTGGCAAATAGCTGAGGATTGAAGTCATTAAATAATGATAAACATTTGAGTTGAAGAGTCCACATCCTTCAGAAATTTCATGCTAATGCAAAACCTATTATTCTATCAACTTTCTAAGTTTGTAAGAGCAATATTTAAAATCTGTCCCTACTTGTTCCCCCATCATTTTAGGCTTTGTCCAGATTTTTTGCTCTAAGAGGTTGAGACTGAGGTATGAATTATGGATAAGAATATATGTTTTATGCACAGTCTTCACAGTTTCCCTTAAAATGTCAGTGAACCTCACGTGAACTTGTTTATATTCTCCTGCTTTGACAATCTGGCTAGTGTTTTTTTAGTTTTTTCCTTTCTTGTCTTATCTTTAGTACATCTTCAACATTATCTCTACTAAACTTACTGTATGAACAATCATATGTTACTACCTACTGTACTTTTAATTGTATGTCTAAACCATTATGCTTATGTAAATATCTTATGCAATCATATATCTGCTATATTTTATAACTGTGTAAACCACAATGCTCATGTAAATATCTTATGTGTAGTATGTTAGCAATTGTTCTGGAGCTTTTCTCCCTGGGCCTCTGCTGAAAATGGACAGCTTTGTCCAGTAGGACCTCCCCGGTAAACAAATGTAAAATAACACAAACAATCTGATCTTTATGTGGATTCAAAAAAAAGAAAAGTACATCATGTAACAGAAACCAAACAATGGCTCTCTGTGAATTTACTATACTATTCTGTAACTGAATGCACATTACTTAATGTTAACTGATAAAACAATTAAATAAAAATACAGTATGACAGGGGAAGAAGATAATGCTTTATGATTTGTAAACTGGTCATAACTTGTCACAATCCTTGACGTGTATAAAACACCTCTTTCTAACCTCTAGAGTCTGGAAAACAGCTTTTCTCGATAAGCAGCAATAAAGACTCCAGCATATAATAAAAATGCATACACACCAGAACATAACAGTTAAACATACTGTGCATGTCTCTCTGCATATCTGTAAATTAGTAAGCCATGTCTTTTTAAACCTGTAGTAAATGTTATGTTCTCCATGATAACGTTATATATGTAGTTCTTTGCATACTCTCACCTTAGTAAACATCCTGTAGTGACAAGAACACTGTCTCTTTGGGAGTTACTTTGCAATATGCTTAAATCAAAACTACTTGCAGAAGACAATGTTAATCCATCCTGAATGCGACCAATACAACACTTTATTAAAATATCTATTAATCTACTAAGAAAACAGATTTCTGCCTCAAAGTAAGAAGTAATTAAAAACAGTTAATAACAACAACAACAACAACTCCCCCTCTTTGGTCTGACGTCCTGTGATTTGTAATGCTAGCCACTCTCCAAAAAAATATTTGTTTGGGACTTCCTTATCAATTAAGGTAGATCACCAGCAAAAATCAGCACTCCTTGAAGATGTGACAACAATGCAAACAGCACAACATAATTCTCCTGATAAGTACTGCAAAATACTCTATTTGCCATTTCCTATTTAACCAACTGTATATGGGCAGAAGCTGGAACACAGAGGTGAAGCAATCAATACCTTTATTTGGCCAAGATGGGTTTTACAATGCACCTACTGGAGCTTCACCTTCAACAGGGTCAGGCAACAACTACTAAATAAACAAAACCCTATGTTTAATAAAATAAACAGATCTAACGTCACCACATTTCATATTGTGAAAGTTTACTATTACAAATACTAACCCATCTCTAAACTTGAGTGCAGCGTGGTATTCTAAGAAAATGAAATCTAAAATATATTTATTCAGAAAGAGCCGGTTCAAGCATCCTTGTCACATATTCAGCTACAACTCAGTAACAAAACCATGTGGCACATCCAGAGATATGCACTGGCACTACTAGTGCTGTGAATGCAACCTAAACCATAGTTTTCAAAATGCATTTTATGCACTTTGATGCATGCCATCATTATGTTTCAGTACATGGTTGCACTTATACTTCTTACATTCTTGCTGTGATGTTCATTCAGCATGGGAGCGTATTGGTTAATCACATTAGAAAATCAATTATGACATCATTCCATATCGTGACCAATTTAAAACGCATTTAATATTTCCATTTTCATTCAAACCTGGAAATATGTCAGCTGTTAATCGCAGCTGCCATCTTAGTTCTTTGACTTCTAATAAATTATTATTATCGCCAATAGAATATGGCACTTGTTCAAGAACTAAAAATTTTAAATTTTTAAAATCTGAGCAAAGCAACTTATGCTTAGCTAAAGCAATTTTATTACCGTTATGCTTTATTGCTAAAACATGTTCTACAATTCTGTTTGCTAAGGATTTCATGGTTTTACCCACATAATAACTCAAACGTGGCATACACAGCTAAATATACATTACTTGAATTGCAATCAAACCTGTTATTTACTATTATTAAAAAATCTAAATGCTCTACTTTAAATTGTTTGCATACTCAAATATATTTACACTTTCAACATTTACCACAATTATATATACCCTTTTCTACTCCTTTTATTACATTCTGTTTAATTTCTCCTTTTTCAAAAAAAACTTTTTTAAACACTTAGTTTTTTATAAAAAAATTGAGGGGTACCCCGTAAATCTTCATATAAATCTCTATTTAATTGAAATTGAAGTATAATATATTTAAATAAATAGTAGGTAGTGGGTGATTTGTGTTTTCTGATAAAGTTCTAATATTAAATAAGAACTAAAGCACTTAAGATCATTGTGTCTGTTCTTACTTTCACCTCGAGATCAAGAAGTTGTGTGATTTATATTGTGTATGTAGTGTATAAACACACACACACACACACACACACACACACACACACACACACACACACACACACACACACACACACACACACACACAATCACACACACACAATCACACACACACACACACACACACACACACACACACACACACACACACACACACACACACACACACACACAATCACACACACATACACACACACACACATTATATACATACCTCTCAACCTCTTAGTGCAAGAAATCTGGACAAAGCCAGAAAGAAAGGGGGGACAAAGGCCCAAAAATATGGACAGAATTTAAATATTGTTCCTATAAACTTAGAAAAGTTGCTAGAATAAAAGCTTTTGCATTATTACATATTTTCTGAAGGATATAAAGTCTGCAACTCAAATGCTTGTCTTTATTTAGTATTATGTAGTGACTTCAATATTCAATAATTTACCAGAAAAAAAACACAAATTTTATGAAGAACAGACCAAAAATATGAGGCAAAAATCTAGACATTCTGCAAAATTCTGTACAGTTGGGTGACATGAATATATATATATATATATATATATATATATATATATATATATATATATGTATATATATACACACACACACACACACATGCACACGCACACACACACACGCACACACACAAACACAAACACAAACACACACACACACACACACACACACCACCTTTAGGGAGAGATGGACATGCCTTTAAGCTTGAAATTACTGAAATGAAATGTATGTATTCTGATGGATTTCATTTTTTTTACTACTGTGAAGAAAACTGAAAGCTACACTACTATATACTCTTATTAAAACAGATGGTTATATATATTTTAGATTTTACACGTCATCCATTAAAAGTTCCTGAACCACCTTCATTCTACAGTTTTATGAAGTGAGATTGCTGCCCTACTGTCTTAAACTGACTGCATTGCAGATGTTGCAGTTTGTTGATTTTAGAAGGCCATTATGGTCCAAACTGACAGTACTATTTCAAGAAACTCATAAAAATTCAGGATACGACTTGTGGATAGTTAGCTTTGTACTAATACCTGAGCTAATAGCAATTAGAAAAAGCATACAACAAAACCTCAAATACATGCATAGTTCTGAATCAGTAAAATACACATATGTCATTATAATTTCTAAACAACACTGAATTTGATTTTATGCAAACTAATGGTATGGTTCAGATATATAAGTTTGCCAACCTGAAAAATGTGAAATGTGCATGTTTGTTATGAAGTGAATATCAACAAAACAGAGCACCCAAATATCTGTATAGGACTACTGGTGTTACTTAACAGCTAAAACCTTATCTCTGACACTGCCTGAAATGTACTAGAACATTTCTCAGACTAATATGTCAAGACCCTAAGTCATGGAATGCACTTATCTAGTGATTTCAGGTATAACCACATACACAAATTAACTTTATATTTATGTAATACACTTCACTGCTTACAAGTCTAAATTTGTGGGAGGCATTCAGAATTGCAATGACAACAACTGTCATTATTTATTATATGCCGTCTGGAAACCGTGAGTTTTGTTTTGTGTGACACGCAGTGGCAAGTCCATTAAAAATGCTACAAGAAACCTACCTTTCACTTTGCGCAGTCCGAACGTCCTCTTGAAGTCAAATCTCCAGTAGGCGCGAAAGAAAAAAACATAAACCATCAGTCGCACACAGACACAGAAGACAAAAACAGGTCGCAAACACCTGTTGCGTCTGTGCGACTGGACGGGATGCAAAGGGCGTTCTTAAAGAGGAACGCCCTTTAAAAAAAAAAACTTTTTTTATTTAAATTAATTTCTCGGCCAGCCGGTTCCAGGGGGGTGCAAGTGCACCCCCTTGCACCTGCCTGCGGGCGCCCTTGCTTGAGGCAATGTTATAACTGCCTCATGTACACAGACAACCCTCTCCTCCTCCCACATAACACAAATACTTGCGAGAGATGCAGCTATTTAGCCAAACTGGAGGCTGAGCTCTCTCAACTCAGGACTGGCAAGACCAGACAGGAGGAGAAGGCAACTACACACACCACAAAACCAGCCTCACATAATGCTACCACTCCACTGAATCAAACACATAAACACACAAAGACATACTCGGAGGCTCTGAGTAAAAATTTACCTAAACAGCAGAGGCCTCCAAAGCAGACACCCAAACAACTGCTACCTCAAGACACCCCACAAGCAACACATAAACCACAAAAGCAGTGTGCAAAGCAGTCACAGCCATTAAGGCCAAATACAACACCAAACATACTTGTCATAGGTGACTCCATAGTCAGACACACTGACGTCCCACTCACCAGGCTGAACAAGGAGAGGGTCACAGTAAGCTGCCTATCGGGCGCTAGAATCCGCCACATAACACAAGCACTCGGGTCACTCCACAGCAAGTACAAATATGACACAGTCATTGTCCATGCTGGTGTGAACGACCTGAGACGTACCTCCCTGGACTGCATGAAAAGAGACATAGAGGAGCTCTCTGATTATGTAGCCCAGGCAGGTATGACCCTAACCCTGAGCAGTATCCTTCCTTCACCAAGAATGATGCCACAATATAGAGACAAGATGATCAGCTTTAACAATTGGCTTAATGTCTGGTGTCATTCAAAGGGGATCCAGTGTCTGTCTGCCTGGGATGACATGCTTGACAAGCCACGCTGCTTCAAGGGACGGCTTGCACCTGTCACCCTGGGATTCCGGATATTGGCTAAGGCTCTTGCCACCCCCATAGTGCCTTTTTAGGCAAGGCTCAAATTCTAAACCTACCACCCTAGAAAACAAAAATGGGAAGAAATTGAGGGTAATGCTGCTCAATGCCAGAAGTCTAAATCTCAAAATGCACGCACTCGAGGCCCTTCTCAGTATGGAGAACATCGATGTCTGTGCTGTAACTGAAACCTGGTTCAAGGCTCCTGAGAGCACCCGGCACTATTAGGTTTTACCTCATATCATGCGTTCGGCCCCAAAACCCGGACCACTCCACAAAAGGAGGGTGTATCCATATTCATAAAGGATACTCACACCTCCAGGTTGGTGGCAACGCATGAAGCTTCGGAAACCATCCAGGTGCAACTAACCATAGGCAAAACTGCTCTACAAATTGTAGCATGCTACAGGCCACCCTCTCAAACTCAGGAACCCCACACAGCCTTCCTGAAGACACTGGAGGGTATAAATGTATCTCCAAACACCATCATATTGGGTGACTTCAACTACCCGAATATAGACTGGGAACATTACTCAAGCCCTAACTTTCTAGCCCAACGGTTCCTGGAGTTCATAAATTCAAATGCCATGGAACAGCTAGTCACTGTTCCCACGAGAGGAGAAAATATACTAGATCTCATTGTCACAAACATGGGGACAAAATGCTCCACACGAAGTATATCCCTCATTGGTGAGATCTGATCATAAACTAATCTCACTGGAAATCCACATCCCGCCCCCACCCCAAACAAAAAGACCATAGTGAAGAACTTCTCTAAAGCAAACTTCACACTACTCAAGACTGGTGTGGTATCCTTCAAGGCCCCTGAGTCAGAGGAAACCACAACCCAAGCTGGAAGCCCTTACAAATGCCTTCTATGAACACCTCCAGGACTGCATGGATCAGGCAATCCCAAATAAAACCAAGACTCTTTCCACAAAGGGCAAACGTCCAGTCTGGTGGACCCCAGCCATTAACAAACTTTACAATAAGAGGAGAAAGCTATTACATGATAGAACAAAATCCATAAAAGGGAAGTCACCCCTGATCATTATTAGTAAAAAATACGAGCACTCATAAAATCAACTAAGGCCAATTTTGAGAGAAAAATTGCCATGGATTCAAAGGACAATCATAAGGCCTTTTTCAGCTATGTTAGGAACCTGGGTGGAAACTCACAGATATGCTCAGAATTAGTCCAAAATGATACAAAAATCACTGAACCCACAGACATTGCCAACATACTGGCAGACAGGTTCAGTGCAAACTTCACCCCTCTCCCCTAAAGGAGAGATAACTATCCCAGCCGAGTGTAGCCTCCCGGACATCTCAAATGCGCAGGTGAAAGCTGCTCTCTCTAAAGCTAAAAACACAGCATCAATGGGACCGGATGGTGTCCCCGGCTGTGTGCTACACGAGCTAAATGAGGAATTAAACCCGCACATAAGGCAGCTGTTTAATCTCAGCCTTACCACAGGATACGTGCCCAAGGAGTGGCGACGGCAACTGTGGTCCCACTCCACAAAGGTGGCGCCTCTACGGACCCTGGTAATTACCGCCCCATAAGCTTAACAAGTCTAGTCTGCAAAGCTATGGAGAGGATCATAATGGAGCTCATAAACAAAGATATAGGGGACTTGCAGACATTGGACCCGACCCAGTTTGGCTTTGTCAAGGGAAGATCATGCCTTTTGAACTTGGTCGACTTCTTGAAATAGTCACCAAGGCCATTGATGAGGAAAGGCAGTCCATACAGCCTACCTTGACCTTGCAAAGGCTTTCGACACAATACCCCACTCGGGTATTGTAGAAAAACTTACCAGCTTAAATGTAAACCCATATGTCACAAGATGGGTTGCAAACTGGCTTAAGGACAGAACCCACAGGGTTAGAGTTGCTGGCGCTGTGTCAGACTCCAAGCCGGTCACAAGTGGTGTCCCACAGGGCTCGGTCCTTGGCCCCTATTGTTTGGCATCTACTTCTCAGAAGTACAGGCCAACATGGGAGGACTTTGGCTGACAAAGTTTGCAGATGACTGCAAACTGGGCGCCATAGTGGAAAGTGCATCGGACACGGATATCCTTCAGAAGGGACTCACTGAAACAGATAGCTGGTGCCAGAGCCATGGCCTGAAGTTAAACGCCAAAAATGTATAGTCATACCCTTCGGGAAAAACAAGGTAACCCCAAGCTACCATATAGGTGGCAATCCACTAAGCACAGAAGAGGTTATCAGGGACCTGGGGACCCAGGTTGACAGTGGCCTTTCTTTTGACACTCACATTGCTAAAGTGGTTAGAAAGACCTTCTACATTGCCCACCTGATCATGAAGGGATTCACATCCAGATCTAGTGAGGTCATTGTTCCCCTGTACTCTTCACTTATCAGACCAATGATCGAGTACAATGCCCCATTCGGGATGTATCTCACCCGACATCTGCAGCAATTGGAGAGACCCCAAAAGTTCCTCACCAAAAGGATAAAGGGACTCCAAAATCTGTCATATGCTGCCAGATTGAAGAAACTCCAGCTCTATTCAGTCGCATACCGTCTGCTCAGAGGTGACATGTGCCTGACATACAAGGCCATGTCCAACCCGGAATTAATGGACATGCTCCACCTCAAAAATCCAAATCCACCAAAACCACTAGAGCAAGTGACTTAAACCTTAGCACGGATATAAATAGGACGTGCTGTAGGGATAGATTTATCACTCAGAGACTCCCTATGCTGTGGAATAAAATCCCGGTCCATGTGAGGCAGAGCACCTCGCTGACTCTGTTCAAGAGAAATCTAGACCTGTGGATGGGAGATCGTAGGTTTACCCCGGGAATCATCTCTGGGTCACTGCTGGACAGAGGCACAACAAACTAATGGGCACAGTATTTTTTCATATAAGGGGTGGCGTAAGCCACAATAATTTGGGCTAGGCTTATAAATGCCTTAGGGCAGATAGCCTAGTATAAACCTATGAACCTATGAACCTATGAACCTATGAAAATTGAGACATGACTCTCACATACTGAGAAATCAAATGACAAACAGGCTGTCAGCACATGAATATCATTTCCCTCACTAAGTATGGTCTCGACATATACGAAGGTACTTACAAGTAACTTATCAAAACCTCAGAGATCTCCCATATGCTGCCATCAGAAACCACATGCAAACCAAATCAAGTCAACAATACCCACTACACATAAAAATATATATCACAGTGTCTCCACAAGCAAGCCCCTAAGGTGAAACACCACACATTCAAACTTCTTTGTCATAGGAGACTCCAACATGAGACACATGGATAATCCCCTCACCCGGTTTGATAATGAGTCATTTGCCTGTCTGGTTCCAGGATTCTCCTGATCACATAGGCACTCAGGTCACTCAACTGTGGGTACCAATATGACTCAGTTATAGTCCATCTGGGTGTGAATGACTTGAGACATACCTCCCTGTAGTACATGAAGAGAGAGATACGAGGGACACTCTGAATAAGTGTCGCAGGTGGGTATGAGCCTCACATTGAGTAGCATTCCACTCTCACCAAGAATGATATCACAATTCGAACAGAAAATGATTGACTTTACTAATTCACTCAGCTAATGATGTAATTCCAAGGGGATCCAGCATTTGTCTCCCTGGGATGACATGATCAGCAGACCATCCTGCTTTGCCAGAGATGATCTGCACTTGTCACTGCTAGGATTTCAAATACTGGCCAAGGCATTAGCCACTCCCATTGTGCCTTTTTTTTCAGGCAGTGCCAAACCAGCAGACCTACCAGCATAACAAATTCTTCTAATGGCAAGCTGTAGGTACTACTGCTCAGCGCTAGGAGTCTTAACAAGAAACTGTACTCCCTGGAAACTCTCTTTGCCCTGGAGAATGAGGACATCTGCACAGTTACAGAGATGTGGTTCAAGGCTGTGGAAAGTATCACCCAAGTGCAAGGTTACAATGGCTATCATACATTCAGACCTCCCTTTGAAAACAAACAAAAAAAAAAAACAAATAAAAGGAGGATGTGTTTCCATTTATGTAAAAAAACAATCACACCTCAAAACTGGTCAAGCAGAATGACTCAGTTGAGCTAGTCCATATCCAACTGACCATAGGCAAAGTCCTCCACCATATCATTGCTAGCTACAGGTCCCCAACCATGAAACATGTAAACCAGTCTGCATACCTAAATTTACTAGCATCTCTTGCCATTCAGCCCAACACACTACTCATGAGTGATTTTAACAACCCTTCCATAAATTGGAAAACATATATGACCACTAACATGCAGACTCAGAGATTCCTGGACTTTATCAATGCAAATGCTCTGGAACAGGTGGTCTGTACTCCCAATAAGGGCTCAAATATCCTTGACATAGTACTCACAAACATGGCAGAGCATTGCACCCACCACTGTAATGTCCTCATTGGTACGATCAGATCATAAATCAGTCTCCTTTTCAAATAAATGTAATGGTAGAAACCCCATTAAACCCCCAAAACCTAAAGAATTTTTCCAAGGCAAATTAGCTTCTATTACATGATAGCATATAAAGTTCCCCTTAACCCTGAAAACATGGAGGCCTATGCAGAAGTATACACAAATGCCCTGTAAAACCACTTAAACAACTGCATAGAAATAGCAGTACCTGACTGAACTACACCTAGGTCTAGCCAGAAAAATTAGTCACCATGGTGGACCTGTGGCATAATTAGACTATACAACAGAAGGAAGAAATGTTTGTCTAGAAGTAAGAGGGAGGGTGCACAATATAGAAAAAAAAAATCTCTCATTAGTTTCAAAAGGCAAATCAGGGAACCAGTCAAGACTTCAAAACCTAAATATGAGACTAAATAGCCTCTCAAGCGAAGGATAACTGCAAAGCATTTTTAGTTATGTCCGAAATCTTAATGGAATCACTCAACAATGTGTTGTGTTGGCTGTAGATGATACTATCTATACTCAGTCAGAAAAAATAGCAAACCTTCTAGCCAATAAATTCAGCTCACATTTCACTCCCTCATCACCTCTGGTCACTCCCCATGAAATACTCCCTAACATTCCTTTGTCTGTTATCACAAAAGAACAGGTCATCACTGTGGTCTCTAAAGCTAGAAACACTGCATCAGTAGGGCCTGACAGAATCCCAGGATGCCTATTAAATAGTTTGAAGCATGACCTAGCAGATCCATGTGGCTCTCTATTTAACCACAGTCTCCAGACAGGTTTTGTCCCAGTAGAGTGGAGGATAGCAACAGTCATCCCTCTACACAAAGAGGAGCCATCAACAGACCCTGGAAACTACTGACTCATAAGTCAGACTATCCTCAAATGTAAGGCTATGTAAAGGATAACAACGGACTTGAATAACAATGGCATAGGAAGATTTTTCAGTCCAGCACAGATCATCTTCATCAAGGGCAGGTCCTGCCTGCTCAGTCTTGTGGACTGCTTTGAGAAGGTCACAGAGGCAATGGATGAGGGTAAGTCAGTGCATACCACCTACCTTGACCTGGCCAATGTATTTTACATGATTCCTCACTTGAGTATTATAGATAAACTCACAAAATCAGCATAAACCTCTGTGTCACCAGATGGATAGCCAATGGCTTATAAATAGGACAAATATTATTAGAGTGGGTAATCTACATCTAGTAAGATGCCAGTCACCAGTGGAGTACCACTTCTATTTGGGATATCCTTGTCAGATGTTAAGGCAAATGTAGATGGCCTTTGGCTGACCAAGTTTGCTGATGACTTCAATTTGGGGGCAATCATTGACTCCCTGAACGATGTTGATATCTACAGAAAGAACTGACACAGACTAATGAGAAGAAATACATAATAATATCCTTAGGGAAATCAAATACTCTTGCAAATTACACCATTGATAGTACCCTCCCCAAGACTGGACCCAGTGGTGAGAGATCTCAGTACTCATATAGATAGTAATCTGAACTTTGACCACCGTGTCCACGATAGTGAGGAAATCCTATGTGGTAGAGCTTATAAGTAAAGGCATGGCATCCAGAGCTAAGGATGCCAGAGCACCATTGTATGCATCCTTCATCATTCCAATAATCGAGTACAAGGTACCCTTTGACATATACCCCACCAGGCAACTGCAACAGATGGAGCATCCTCAGAGGTTTCTCACCCAAAAAAAATATAGGATGTAACCAATATGTTATATGTGGCCCAGTTACAAGCTCTATCACTGCATTCAGTTTCCTACTGATTACTGAGCAGTAGTCTATGCCTGACCATCAAGACAGTCTCTGAACCAGTCCTGATGAAAATGTGGCATATTTGCAAAACTAACTGCATGGGGTTTACCTGATCGAAGGATCTAAACCTGATCTCAGACATGAATAGATCATGCTGGACTGACAGATATATGTCCCTGAGCTTGCTCCTCCTCTGGAATAGACTTCTTATTCACATGAAGCAGAGCCCTCCCTTGACCATCTTCAAGTGCAGTCTGGACCAATGGATGGGAAATTACAAATTCACTCCTGGAGTGGTAACCATGTCTCTTATGGACAGAGGCAGTTTGTAAAAATTGTCAAAATCCCCCTTGCTGACCCTTGTTATCTTTCCACCAGGAATAGAAAATTCAGTAAAATGGGGGTAAAACTGACTAGGCTTGTAAGGGCTCTTGAACTGTAAGCCTAGTAATCTCCTATGAACATATATATCTATATCTATACTATATCTGTCTATCTATATGTGTGTGTGTGTGTGTGTGTGTGTGTGTGTGTGTGTGTGTGTGTGTGTGTGTGTGTGTGTGTGTGTGTGTGTGTGTGTGTGTGTGTGTGTGTGTGTGTGTGTGTGTGTGTATATATATATATATATACACACACACACACACACACACACACACACACACACACACACACACACACACACACCCACATGATAAAGCTGCATACAATATCGTAATGCCACATATTTAGTAGCTAAGTGACTAAAATTCCTTTAGTTACTGTGGGTGAAGTTTTGATGTGCACTTGCTTGGTATGAGTTCAGAATTTCTTTACTTTAGAGTCTGTGGCAACATCCAGTCCAGCAGTGCAGAATATTAATTACCACTGCCTGTCTGTAGGTGATTCAGACTTTATTCACACCTTATGCAATTTAACCGCAGAGGCTTTGTGCTCATGGGTGCAGTGCTTCATTAGTGGTTAAATCCTTCATTACTCATGCTCACAAAGTGATTATTATTTCTAGCAGTTATTGCATGCAGAGTCTAGGATGAACCAACAACATGACTCACGAAAGGTATGCAGTATATACAAAGTGGGCAGCTGAATATAAAATAAAACCAACATTAATGTATCTAATAGTCAGCAGCACCAGCATTACTTTGGATATGAGCATGCAGGTAGTTTTTGGAGCAATTCCTACAGAACTTGGTTACCTACCAGAGAAAGTGCAACCATTTCCATATAAACAAGGGCACTCTTTGTCTTCTCTGTCAAGTTCTTAGACAGAAGGAGGTACAAGATTAGTGAAGACATCTCATTCCACTTTTAAATCATTGCAATCATCACTGTGACTATCCTGCCACAAGAACTCTCCAGAGTCCCTCCAGAGACAGAACTGTAATATTGAAGGCAACACAAGTTCACATCTTGTCAGATTCTGCAGTGTCTAATACTGCATGCTGAAACACACAGGATAAAATAATTCATGTAATTTTTATGTGATTGCTAGCCTGCAGGCAGCACTCTATCACAGATACCACACAGGTAACTGTCCAGTCACCTGGCATGGATGATGATCATGACCACATAAGTAGGTATGGATTAACTTTCTGTTAATGTTCAGGTGTTGTGCAACCACACAACATACAGGTGAGGGACACCTGTGCCTTAGACTTTTAAGTCAGACAAAATGTTCATGTATGGCCTCTGTACTATGTCACTAATACAGGCACCCTACTAAAACGTCACCTTGTCATGATGCTAGATAAACACTGCAGCTGAGGTTTCTCACTTTTTTAAAGGGCCATTAATAGCAGCACAAAAGACATGTTTCACCTCATATTTATTAGCATGCAGCTTTCCTGGATGCATGTTTAGTCACCTGGAGATGTGCCTCAGGTATTAGTACAATTCAGGAGGGGCACTGCAATACAAACTAGTTAAGGCAACTACTTCCTGTATAGTGTGATACTACAGGACTTGTATGCAACTTCAACATGTTGAGAACATGTAATACTATGGAATGGACTAGACATCCAAGACAGTAATGTTGACTGTAGATGAGAAATGTTCTGATACAGCAGGTTTGTGTATACATTAAGTGTAGAATTAAAAAAAAAAAAATGTTAAGCATGACTGTAGAATGCAAATCGTGGAGCAAAGAATGCAGTAGGGAAGCCAAAGGGTTACCCATTCAAATGTGTGCATAATTGTATTAGCCATGAAGTCATCACACCCAAAGCAAACTGTTTTACAGCCATGGCACCAAAGCACAACTGAATATGGCAACCAGGGCATGATACCACCTACCCTAATATGAACATTAGTACGTTGGCTGACATGGACACTGCAGATCAGTGCCACAGTCACATAGATGGGGAACTAATGATAACTAGCAGAATTATAAGCAGCATACTACCCCTCCAGAACATGTTTGACTGGTGTCATCAGGCACACTAGCCCTGTCACTGTATAGTCAGCCTACCCCTTTTTCTGTGAATGCTGAACAAAAGCTGCTTCTTTGCAAAGTGTAGCATCCAGTTTAGCATTGTTTCATTGTAGGCTGATAGCAAGATCTATGAAAGAAGTAACTACCAGTATGACTCTGCAAATATGACAGTCCCAGACAGTTCAATACAAACTGATTTATCCCACAGTGACAACTCCAATAGGTGGCTTCCTAAGTGCTGACACCTTAATTTAGACCTCATTCTGAAGGTCAGCTGAAAGGCTAAGCTGGAATGGGTAAAAGTAGGTTGAATTATATAACTTAATACTGTTGGATATAAAATAACTCTTCCATAATAAGCTAAACTGAACTGAAATGAGGTGTGAAAATAAAGCTATACATTCCACCAGTCTATCGTTTTTGCAAAATAATTCTGCAGATATAACTGACTATACAGTTAACACAATCAGGGACGATGCCAGAATATTCCATATTGTATTCAATACAATACTACAGTTGTACAATTGTAGAGATAAATCACTGCTCATAATTTCAAAGTCTTGCAATAGTGCAGGTGACGCCATATACTCTATCAATATTTCAGAGGTGTGGAACTTCATTCTTTTGTCACTGAAAATAATCCAAGATGTGAGTCACAACATGTTGTACCATAGCAGCACTAACAGTGGCTTCAACAGAGTTGTAGGAAGCAAGATGATCAAAACCATAGCTGCTGGCGACTGAATTATGCTGTCTCCATCCACGCGCTGTGCACCAGTCACCTCCACA
The DNA here is from genome assembly GCF_019279795.1 of Protopterus annectens. Taxonomy (NCBI): domain Eukaryota; kingdom Metazoa; phylum Chordata; order Ceratodontiformes; family Protopteridae; genus Protopterus; species Protopterus annectens. The sequence goes on from NC_056726.1 coordinate 156,898,427, forward strand.
ACAGATACAGCTGCACAGGACGTTCCAGTATCTCCAAGAGAAACAGCTATCCTACTGTGCAACACTGAGAAGTATAACATAACCTCTTCCTGTCACAGCTGAGACACTTATGCTGCAATGAAACTGCTGTGTTTTTCCTCCTTCTTCCAGCTATTCTTTGCCTCTTGTCAAATTTTTGACAAATGTTATATCAACCAAGCACAAATGTTTATCATCAGTGAAAAAGCAAATGTTTGCATCCAGGCCTTATAGGAGTTTTTTATTTATTGATTGCCTTTTGATTACTGAGAATGTTTGACTAGGTAGAAGCCCATTTTCAGTGGAGGCCCAGGGAGTAAAGCTCCAAATTATTACAAGACATTTTAAGAACAATAATTTTAAAGTCTTCAAAAATAAAACAAAACCATCTGCAGTTTAAATAATTACAACAAATTAGTGATAATATAAAAACATTGGTTAAGAATCGATACAAGGTACAGGAAAATAATTTAATATTTACAGACATTTTAGACAGTTTGTAGAGAAATTAAAGGTAAGTTAGTCTAATGCAATTTTGAATTTGCTTCTAAAGACATTCAAAAGGACCAATCACTGTACGGTCCCCTGCACTACCTTAGTAATTTCCTCATATTCATTTAAGTGAATTGCATTAACTAGAACCTTCTATGACCTACTACTTTGTTAGTGTTTTACTCAGAATATATCTCAAAGCCCTGTTCCTAATATCATTAATTCTTAATGAATATTATGTGTTACTTTGTCAGATGCTTTGCCAGAGTTTAAGGTAATCATCTCTGACATAATGTCCTGCTCACGCAGTCAAATGTTTTATTTTCCTATTAAAGGTTTCCAGGTCTGAATCCAAACAGCCCTGCACCCTGTAATACAATTCCTTCCAGATGCTCTATAATAATTTCTTTCAGTAATGATTCTTTTATTTTCTCTACAAATACAATCAAAGTGTTAGATTTAGATTTGCAGCTCTTAAGTGCAAAATTTGAAAAATATTGACTTCAACAAAAATTCAGCCATGTTCTCAAACACTGTTAATATACAGTTATGACCTCAAAATAGGTACTCTGAATGATAGTTAAGCAATTTATTCAGTAGCTTTTAGCATTTTTCTTTGTTACTTTACAGTTATTCCATTAATTTGTCACATTATTACATACCAATGCTCATATTACTGTTTCTGCATTCAAAAATGATTTGCATAGCAGGAATGCTAAAGAAAAGTTATCCAAAGAATGTAAAATAAATGAAGGTGTTAGCAGACCGAGACTGTTATGACAACAGTACAGCTGAAGGAATAGAAATAACCAAAAAGTTTTCACATGAGAAGTGAGAGGAATCTTGAATAAAATTATGAAGAACTTCTGCACCCATCCTTTAGGAGAGACACATTTTGGGTACTAGAATTCTCTGCATTGGTGGATTTCAGAATGGTATATTTTTTGACTCATATAAATGTTAAAGAAAATCATGTGTTATAGTAATGATGGTTAGAGTTTTTGGTAGTTAGTGGTGATGATCAGTGTGACTTCGGGGGTGGTGACTTGATAAGTCTTCCTGAAGACTTAGTTAACAATTATTACCTATTAATAGCACCTAATATAACATTATAGGAATCTACCTCTTATCATCAAGGCTCAAATCAGCAAATATGCAACCCTTACAATATGTTTTAACTCCCCAAAATTGTTTTGATAAACTATTCAGCATTAGACAAATATGACCAAATGTTAATTGACTATGTTAATCCCAAAAAAATCGAAGCAGTACAAGATACAGGTAAGTATAGAGATAAATGTTAGATATCATACTGACAAACCTATGATCTTTGTGTTCCTCAGCCATTATGATAAATGGTGTAATTAACATACATTATGAAGTCAGCATATTAAACGTAACCACATAATCAGTCTTAGTTGTAATAAATCATCCTTTTCAGACTATTCCATTGAAAACTATGATGAAATCAGTGGAATAAGTACAAAAATAGATGGATTCTTTTTTTTTTTTTCAATGAATCAAGTCTTGAAATATTGTCAGTGAATTATACGGTGTTATTAATTTATGTATTTATGAATGCATACTAGTAAGACACAAACATACAGCCAAATGAAGCAAAAACATTTGGGGAAATTACATAATTAATAATGTATACAACACAAGGGTACTGCTTAGCTTTCAAAAGTACTATACAGAGGACAACAGATCTAGATAAAATAAGGTGAAAACACTACTTGCTTTACTTATCAAGTTTTCAAGATCTACTGTGAACTCATCTTGGTCTTAAAGGCTGAAAGTAAGTGTGACGCCCGTGCACTGGCCCAGCAATCAAGGAGCCTCAGTCCTCACCACTAACACCAGTGAGGGGTGTCCACATTGGGAAGGGTACAATTTCCCTTAAGAGCACACAGAGATCACAGTTAGTCTGGGGCTGGTTTCTCCCTTTCTCCCCAGATCCCCAATAAGACTCCCTAATGGCACAGCTATAGGGTCCAGATCTAGTGGTCAGGCTAAAACCTCCAGCACCCTCTCTGTCCAACCAGTGCTTCATGTCTCTGCCCAAGTAGCTGACACACATACACACACACACACACACACACACACACACACACACACACACACACACACACACACATACACACACACACTTTGTGATATGAGTTACATACAAACACATAGACACTCCTAGGGAAGGCTGGCACAGGTTCTCCAGCTATGCCCCTTCTGTCCAGGCTATAAAGTAGTAATCATCACTACCAACCATTAATATCAGCTACTAATAAGGCCCTTATCAAAGGGTGCCCAATTATTACTGTGCAATATTATTATCCAATTGGTAAGTGTAACTGAACAGCAAGGCTTATTTGGGGTGGCTTGGACAGTATCACTATATACCTGCAATGTACTCTAGAGCTTAAATTATCTCTACATAAAACAGCCACAGTTGAAAGATTTAAAAATAGTTAATAATAAATATTAAGAACACAAAGCAATACTTCTTACTACACAGTGCTAGCCAAGAGTTCAGAGCTCAAAGGAAATGCTTAAAATAATACAGTAGAATAGTCCTGGCATCAGTACAGAATACACAACTAGTCTAATCTTCTTGTTTCCTAGCTATGTCTAAGAAAAAACAGAGTTCTAAAATAAACTTACACATAGAGCATAGGCAGAGTGCTGGTGAGTTGGATGTTCTCAAGACAAATACCAAATGCTCTGAGTCTCTCTGTCCTTAAATTGATAACACAGTACTATTGACTCATTTTAGATTACATCATTTCTCTCTGGTTCCCAGGCTAACAGAAGCACAGAGTGCAACAGCCCTTTTGATCTTGCACCTGGTCAGGATGCTACAGCAATAAAAGACATTATACATGCAAATTCTAGCAATTAACTCTGGTCTCAAAACAATAGCAAGAATTTCTTCTTCCAGACATCTCAGCTTCGAGTTTGAGATCAAAGAATTACGCAATGCTTGACTTATCAGCTTTCCTCCAGCAGAGTGCAATGTGGTTAAATTTTTGAAGTTCAGCATTTAACACCATTTTCTTCCATTTAAGAGAACAAGCCTGTGGCTTATATTAATATTCACAAATGACAGAATTATCTACAAAATTCTATCTGGCTAGGCTGGCAGCCTTCACATATCTTCACAGTAAGAATAAGATATTCTTTAATTTTATCAGTAAACTGAAAGGAAAGATTCTTGACTGTAAGATGTTATCAATAAACAGTGAACGTAAAGCCACAAAATATAGCAAACATACTAGTAGAAAAAATGTGCAAACTTCACAGTAAGTAAAGCAATATACTATGGCACGTGGAAACATGCCACATGTAACGGAAGATATTAGAACTGCTGGCACAAGTAGAATAAAAAATCTCTTTGGGACCAGAAAACATAGCTGGTGGTTTCAGACACAAGGAAATCCCAATTAAATCACATGTATCATTTTTAGACAAAACTTTGCATGTTGACAGATGCCTGGCTTTTAGTGGCACCATATAGCACTACTAATTCACAAAAGGGGTCACTTCTGATCCAAAAAGTTTTAGAACCATCAACCAGAGCAGTACTGTATATAGAATTATTTAAGAAATGACACTAGAGCTTATAGAGAACAACACACGGAGCTACTTCTGTTAGTTATGTAACAGTATGAATTTGTTAAAGGGATATCTTGTCTTTTGGCATTCTTTGAGGTGGTAACAGCAGCACCTGATGAAGAGTGGGCATTGGGTATAGCTCATTTGTATTTCGGCATGATTTTTGTCACTATTCCAGATAAAAGAATAGCAAATTTAAGACGTTTAATGCCAGTACACACCTAATTTGATGGGTAAAAGACTAGTTAAATAACAGGGTTCAACAAGTTAAGGTGTGAGGCTTCTTCTCATTCATGACAATTGTTACAAGTGGTGTCCTTTGGTGTTCTTTGTGGGAGCCACTTCTTTTTGGACTTTAATTCTGTGATGTAAAAGTGGGATGTGGACTATGGATAACCAAATATGCTGATTACTGCCAACTAAGAAAAAGAACAATTTTAGCAAAGGATGATGACGTTCTCCAGGATGCCTGAAAAAATACACACCAGGTGCAGTGGTAAGCACTTCACCTTTAATGTCAGTATATATAGCATCATGAAACATGACTAAAAGGATATGAATTATAACTGCAAAATAAGTGGTGAAATTAAAAAAACATGATAGCATAATCGTTAAAGATCTTGGGACAGAGACTGAAGTATTATTTAAACATTGATGAATGTGTTTCTATCAGTGTCAGGAAAAACATAACCCATGGCCCATCTAATTCTAAAGGGCATGTCTAGTTTTTCCAGGGAAGTCATTGTATCACTTTGTACCTCGCTGATCAGACCCATACACGTAATGTTGTGTTTTTGGAGCCATGGAACAAGCCACCTGAAAAGGTACTGTGACTACTAGAAAAATCACAGGTTGGAAAACTTGACTATTCAGGAAGGATTCAGACACTGTCATTTTATTCTGTTTCGTGCCGCTTATTGTGAAGTAGTCTGTCAAGTGAACATAGTTTCTGGGAGGGAATCATATGCATCACTTTTTATATGTTGTAAGCTGACAGTCTGATTTCATCATACAAATCAACATTTTATTGAAAGCATTATGTTTTTACTTTTTTATTAAAATGTTGGTGTGTACCTGTAGCTGAATCTAGGCATGGTTGACCTGACTATGATTATGTCATTTGCTTCCTCCACAAATCAGATGGCAGCATCTTTGATGGCTCCTTTTATATCAATGTTTGTATCTCCATAATGATTTTAATGTATCATCATAACATTTCCAAGAAAGGTTACTGGGATCGTTACATAATTAACACCTGTAGATTATATTCCTCTTATTAGAAACTCACACTCAGTTACAACTTGAATTACAACGAAAATAACTTTAATGTCATTTTGTTTGCCACAAAAGAAAAATGAGTAAAATATACATTTTAAGTCTGAAGGCACATTAGCATCATGTGTTTCTGCTTTTGATAGCTTTTACATTTCTTACTGTGCAGCTCACTGTTAGCTACACTTTTAATTTTAACTCACTGTTTTGCATAGGATGCTGTTTATCATTTCAGTTACTTCTGAACTGAATGTGGTCCCACCTAAAGATGATAGTATCTCTATATTGCTACAATATATTCCTGCAGCATTATCAGGATAAGACATGGATGGACAGCTTGAGCAAAGTGCTACAAGCCCTTAGGGCAAGTATGTAGCATAGTCTGAAACATCTGCATTATTATTATAACAAGTAAAATAAGCACTACTGCTGTGACATTTAAATGAGCAAAATGTCACTTTTTATGAGAAGTGAGTAGTAATTATAGCTTTGATTTCATAGCAGTATGGTTTGAATATGCATCAAGTTTCTCACTCTGAGACAGTGTCAAATGTGTATGTTTGTTGTGAACAAAATTGCAAAACAAGGATTCCCCATGTTGCCTTGATCTTAGAAATCAGTTATTTGCTTACAGGAGAGTAAAATAAGTAATTGCTTAAAATAGGAATGCACTGTTTTGGAGAGTTACTCCCTTCCCTAGGTTGCACAGAGATGGAGTTGGTATGTGTAAGCTTAGGAAAGGTGGGTGTGGGGGTATGACTTCTACAAAGAACACTTGTTTTCATCTATCACATTACAGATTTCAGGATTTCAGATAAAGGAAGAAAAGTGATTGTGTTTTACTTTTGAATAGTAGAAGGGAAAACACAGCACCCAAAAGGTTATAGGTCAACTGGTGGAGTACGTAGTAGTATAAGACACCAACATTAATACCATTTGAAATATAATCCAGATTTCTTATGTGTATTTAGACTTACATGATTATATTTTATATGTGCCACTGCATATCAGTCTAATTTTGGAGGACATAAGGTGCAATTATAAAATGACTGACAGAAAACTTCCACCTTCAGAAAAAAATATATGTATGTTTTTTTACTTTTGATATTTAGAAGTCATATATCCACCACTAATGTAAAGTATTTAATAATGCATACAGAATGAAAATAATATACATACACCCACATATGCGTACACATAAAATGTTTTCCTCCTGTGCCTTGCCTTATATACTTGATTACTGCAAAGTCACTTCACTGTGTGTATTAATACTAGGTTGTGATTCCTAGTCTAAACCTAACGCGTATAGGGTAATATACAGTCCAAGTACAGGTTGCATTATTTGACCTCTTTACACTTGGGCATGCTATTTGCACTATATGTTACTGTACTGACTATGCAATTAAAAGGATGGCATTCATGAAGATGCTGCCTAGCAAAATGTATATTAGTCATCAGGTGTAAGTAGTAAATTTTACTTTGAATAATCTCTTCAGATGTTACAGCATTAATAATATCTAGTTATGAATATCATAGGTAGTTACCAGGCATGCAATTCAAGAGACTATTAAGAAACCTGGCTTAAATTCTTACAAACCACTGTCTGGTTAAGTGACTTGCTCAAGGTTACACAGTAGACAAAGGTGAAAATATTCAAACCCTGTGCCTTTTTCACATGAAGGAGCTCATTACAAGTCATGCCTTTAGTCCATTTTGCTAGTTATCAGACTTGGACATTGAAATCTGATCAAAACTCTTATCTGGAAAGTGCTACATTATTACAGTTGAGATTTGCAGAGTAATATGTTGAGTTCCCTGCAGAGCATTCTGTTAAGTTCCCTGCAGAGTATTGTGTTGAGTTCCCTGCACAAGACACTATTAGCTGTAGACAGCATAGTTGTGTATGTGCTTATAGCTCAAAAACTCTAAAAAAATTCAGTACAATACATAACAAATAAATGAATGTGATAAATTCACCTGTACCCTTTATTGTGCATATTTTTAGTTTTTTTAAATACTTCCAGAGTGCAAAATTTCTTGTGAAAAATCTCAGTATTTTTTGAGTGCAGTTAGTAAGTGAGCCATTTTCATGGACAGTACAATGTGTATATACATAACCCATCATGTGTGTGTGTGTGTGTGTGTGTGTGTGTGTGTGTGTGTGTGTGTGTGTGTGTGTGTGTGTGTGTTTTATGGAGAGGTATTACTATTATTATACAAAGAAAGTGACTTAAAAATTCCTGTTCAGGCTGCTGTTGTAAGAAATAGCTTACTTAATAGATTTTTCCCTGTTGATTTATGCCTTTTCATCTGCATGAGTCTGTACAAATCAGTAATTAGATGTAACACAGTTAACAATTGTGTTGCCAAGAATATTATGAAGTACAGTTTGAATATTTTGCAGTAGGCATTATCTTACAGACTGTATCTGCTTTTCACAGGAGAAATCAGTGGATTCATTTACAGAATTATTAGTAAACATCTGTAGATATGTTTCGATCATTTCATATCATATTGCAATGGACACTATTCAAACAAATGCACTGCTTGTAACAGGTGAGAGGATGCTACATTCAGCATTACAGCCAAACAGTGTGATGGATTAGGATTCAGAATAACACAACACAACAATATGCAGACCATCCTGTCTCTGAAATATTCCTTTTTTACATTATCATTTACCTGTACTAACTGACATAAATAATGTCAATAAAGTGTTTATAAGCATATAATTTTGTGTATGTAAATATATCACAATTGAATGAGTTACAACTGATTGAGTGCTTTTCCAAACATCAAATTGTTGCTGGCACTGCCTATTACTGCAATGTCAGTAAAGGTTCATAGGTGATTACTAGGCTTGCAAGCTCAATGGGCCTTTCTAAACCTGGCAATGCTTTCCAAATGTATCTGAAAAGTTTTGATGCCCTAGGGTTATTTTAAGGGGTATATTTAGGCTTGGGCATGAGTGGTCAAGCATTTATAGGCCGCCTCTGTGTAATAGAGACATAGGTGCCTGACCAGGAGTAAATTGTTACCCTTGAATTGGGTTAGAGAATATGTCTGCTTCAGGAAGTCTGCTCCAGAGAACGGGTAGTCTCTGAGACATACCTGTTCCTCCAACATGTCCCATTTATGTTACAGATGAGGTTAAGGTCCCTAGGTCAGATAATTCTGATGCTATTTGTTTTGCAGATGTACAACAGGGCCGTCAGAGTGGGATCAGAAGATGCTTTGTAGGCCATGCATAAATCACCTCTCAGCTGACTGCAGGAGTCCTAGTAATTGGTTAAGGCTTTGAGGTAGTTCTTGTAGGACATGGTGTTTACACCCTGTATTTATTGTGGCTGCCCCATTTTTCTTTATGCGCTTGGACAGGTACATACAGAAGGAGTCACAGTACTCAATAATAGGTCTGATGAGGGCCGAGTACACCAAAACAATATCATCCTTGGACCTAGATGCCATACCCCTGCTTATAAGTTATGCAACATAGAATCATTTCCTTACTTAGCCGCCACTAAATAACATTCTACACAACTGTGTTCCTAATTGGTCACTGCAATCCAATGACCAAAAACACCTGTCTGTCCTATCATATCTGCTGGGTATTGTCTGTATTCATACCATGTTGCTAATGCCTGAACTCTTTATCTCTATCCATGAGGTCGGGTCTACATCACTTTATTGAAGACCAAGTTTAGAGAACCACTATTTGTCGACTCAGTTAATCGAAAGCCAAATTCACCAAAGGATATTTTCAGCAATTTTTTTCCATGGGAAAGAAACTAGTTGCACCCCTACCAACTGTCACACCCCCCCAACTAAATATACCAACTCCAAGATTGCACTTCAGTGGGGAAAAAGGCAAATTCCCGATGATGAGAAATAGCAGTTTGTTAAATTGGGTCTTTGATAAAGTGATATACACCTCATCAGGTCAATATCTGTATATATTTGCTCAATTAATCTTGTCTGGACTTCAGGACTTAGTTCTTTTAAATCTACCCTCCTGCTCTGATGCCGGCTCTCAGGTTCTAGGGCAAAGGGCATTTTCCCTGACCAGGTATTATGCTGATCTTGCATCGTTTTGCTGACAAGCATTTATGTGTGTGCGTGTGATGAGTATACATACATATACGAATGCAGATACATATAATATATGTAAGTTTATATATATAAATGTGTATGTGTTTGTATGTAGACACATAAATTGTGAAGTAAATAAGCTATTACAATGGATTACAGTATTAAAGCTGCTATGCATTTTTTCTTAATTATTTTATTTATCTTATTTAATTAAGGAGGTAAGCACACTGATGTTGATGACATTTTCAGAGTCTACTGGGAATACAAAATTAAGGTAATTTTTCAGCAAGTAGAACATGCTGGACCATATTCAGTTATATAACTTACATTATTTTGAGCAGGTAAACGGACTTGTCATGTTTTTGAAACACTGATGTCAAGAAATTCACTTTAAAACACATAACAAGCATGGTTATGAGCAGAGAGACCACCTTTAATTTTTTGTAGTAAATGGAGTTTTGACTGCTTCTGGGAACTACAATAGTTAGAGAGAATAGTGTAGAATAGGAGTGTAGAAAAGGAGGCAGCTCTACTGAATTCTCCAATTATAGGCCAATAGCTATACTCTCTCCACTTGCAAAGATTATGGAAAAATGTATTCACAGACAATTCATGCACCACCTAATCCAAAATCGCCTTATGGCAGACACTCAGCATGGCTTCCGTCCTCATCACAGCACTACTTCAGCCCTCCTAGCCTTTACTAACACCATAAACCATAATCGCAACAATAATTATATATCCTCAGCCCTCTTTTTGGATCTTTCCAAGGCATTCGATATGGTTGATCACCAACTTTTAATCCACATCCTGCAAACATTCTGTCTAGATACTGGAGCCCTCCAATGGTTTAAATCCTACCTGAATGGACGACGGCAGGCTGTCCTCTGGCAGAACAAACTTTCTAACCTTCTACCTAACACCCTCGGAGTACCACAAGGCTCTATACTAGGGCCCTTGCTGTTCTCCATCTTCATTAACGACTTTTATACTGTCATCCCAAAAGTCAGCTGTATCCAATATGCTGATGACTCTACTCTGATTTGCTCAGCCACATCTCCAGTAGAGTTATGGTCAGCTACCCAGACCACCTTTAATACAATAGAAAACTGGCTTTCTGAACATCGTCTGATCCTAAATCCCAAAAAAACTAAAATGCTGTTATTTTCACCAACACATAGGTCTACCGCTTTCACCTTTACCATTAAATCAAATGATGACACAATAATCTCCCCTGACCCATCTACAAAACTATTAGGTGTCATCATAGACAATAAACTCAAATTTGACCTACATGTTAACCAAACTATCAAAACCATCAGTAAAAAACTAGGGTCACTTTACAGAATAAAAGCCTTCCTAACCCCTCCAGGTAAAATTGCCATAGCTCGCTCTCACCTTCTTTCAACCCTTCTGTATGCATCCCCTCTACTCTCGAATTTGAACAAGACTGTCCTTAACAAACTCTCAATTTGCTACAACCACATTGCCAGGTTTGCCACTGGGCTGCCTTTTAGGACACATCATTGCATCAATCTAAATCAGCTTGGTTGGCTTGAACTACCTAGCCTAATCCAGTATAACCAACTGATTATGGCCTATAAAATCCTCTATAATCCGGACAATACTCCTGCACTTAAAAATATTATCACCTCCTATAACAATCCTAGACCGCTTCGATCCTCTAACAAACTACTAATTCAGACTAGCAAATTTAATAACACAGCCGGTGATTCTCTCTTTGCAAACTCTGTAAGTAGATCCTGGAACTCACTTCCAGCTGATATTACCTTACTTTCCACCTTAGGTCAATTTAACACTAGACTCAAACAACATTTGTCACTTAACTTGCTATGTCAATGTATCAAGCCTGGCTAACTCGAATGTGTAAAAATCTGTTAACCAGTTTACTGTGTAATTTAATTTAATCCTGACTTGTGCTCAGGACTAACTTTAACCTGTGGAACTTGTTTAACTTGCTTACTTATGTAATCTCTGTAAATAATCTGTTTGTAATATGTAATGCTGGTATTATGTAATGCTGTATCTGCTTACCCTTGGAGCTTTTCTCCCTGGGCCTCTGCTGAAAATGGACATGCATCCAGTCGGACTATCCCGGTCAACAAATGTAAAATAAATAAATAAATAAAAATAAAATAGCTAATTGTTTAACACTTACCAAATGGAAAACAACCCCCACATATGAGTGAAAAGCTTTAAACATGTCAAATGCTTCATCCCAGGTTAGATGATGTTTTTAACATTTTAAAGCTTTATAGGCTTTACAGTGCTGTTCTGTGATGTTGCTGACTGCATGACAACAGAGGATGTTATGTGATCCTATCTCGCCTACATTCTGACTGATGGGTTCGGAGCCGATCCCTCGGCTCCGACTCGGCACGCTTATGCCAAAGAGCGAAGTCTCTTATTGGCTGAGCTTACTATATCCCAGGATGCACCACTACCAGTCCCCCAGATCTCGTTTGCCGCTAATCTGCGAAGACGTGGTCTCGAGCTGGCTGAGCTGAGTAGTAAATTTACTAACTTTTTTCTGTCAGAATTTTGCTGTTCTTGTCTTAAAAAGCTGTTTTAACGGCTATTCTTCACTTTGTGTGTGTTTGGAGTTTGTAAAAAGAACTTTGTTGTGTGATTGGGTTGAGTTTGGTTTGGGCCTCCTTCATCTTAGGGCCTTCGGTCATTCAACCTTACAGGGTTTCAAAGTACCCTTAGTATTTGGTGATGCTTTCTTTATCTAGCGATAACTGTAAACCTATTAGTAAACAGAAAGTAAGTGTATTTTTCTGTCAAGGTTACTGATTTTTTGCCATAATGTCTCAAAATCCTAGGCCTTGGGCTTTAAAAAATGCACCAAATGCAATTTCAAAATGTCTATCACAGGCGATCACTCGCTCTGTGTGTATTGTTTGGGTGCAAAACACTTACAGGAGTCATGCAGTGTATGTCACGCTTTTTCCTCAAGGGTCCTCCAGGAGAGGAAAAATAAACTGATTCTTAAAGGGTTAATAAAACCTTCCTTTGAAGAAGCCTTGGCATCCTCTCCTTCTCCGGCTAAAAAGAAAAAGGCGTCGGCTCCGACCAGTCCGTCGGATCCGACCGCCAAAAGACATAGGCGGGCTTCTCCTTCGGCTCCAAGGACTTGGGCCGAGGGCAACGGTCTGCCTCGATGCCACCAGTCTCGACTCCTATGGTTTCGGAGCCGATGGCTGGGGCATCGAGAGGCGGGTCACCTTCGTCGGCTCCACTGGTCTCGGAGCCGACAAGGGTTGCCCGCTCAGACACTTCCTCCTCGGCGCCGAAGTCCACCTCGGCACCGATGGAATCTAGTGTGGGTATTCCTTGGCGCCGATAGTCATCGGGTCTCCTCGGGCGGTCCCCTAGCCCTTTGGGGCCATTGGAGAGGCCATCTCGAACCCGTTCAGTATCCTCTCGGTCTTGAGGATGTCGGATTCAGATATAGACAGGGTGCTCCAAAGACTGTTCCAGTCCCCAGTCTTCCAAAATTTGTTTGGCTCCGACCCAGTTGGCCGAGCCGATAGCCCAGGCCCATCCGATTGCTATTCCTCCTCCCACCACTTCGGCTCCGTCGGAGCAGGTGCTGTTGGAGCCGGTGGAGATCTTAGGGTCGGCTCCGACCCTTACTCCAACCAGCCTTCGGGTCCGAGTTTGGTACACGGACTTCTTCGGCTGGACCCGGGGTGATGTTTGGGACCTATGCTTTCGGTTCGAGCCTCCCTCTCGGTGCTTGGCTGCGGGACTTCCGTCGGCTATCATGGCTCGGGGACGGACACTCCCAGGATTCTGGGGTCCGGCTTTCAGAGCTATGAGGAGTGCCTTGGCCAAGTCTTCTTGACCATCTCTCCGGCTTTACCGGCACCTTCCTGGGCGTGGAGACTGGGTCTTTGGCAGTTCCCCTGTCCGTAGGCAGCGGAGCCCCTGGGCCTGAGGTTACCCCCATTGGGGGTTCCCCTCCTCCTGAGGGTTCTTCGGAGTTGTCTTCGGAGGAACCCCAAGGAAGAGATCGTGCAAGAGGAAGCACGTGGACTCCCCCGAGTCTATTACATCAGACACTGATCTTGATGATGCAGAGGGGTCCCCGAAGTCGTCCTCGGATGATGTCTCATTTGCAGACATCTTAGAGATCCTCAAACAACGAGGCGGCTGGATATCCAAACCCCCCTCTGCTGATGAGTCAGTGCTCCTCAAGGCCTTTGGGGCTCAGCCCTCCGCCTCCTGGGTGTCTCCGCCCTTCGATGAGCTTCTGGATTTAGTTTGTCGAAGGGCGTGGGAACATCCAGATACCGTGGAACCAGTCCCTTCTCGTCCTAATAAATTTCCCGCTGTGAGCAAGAGGGAAAAACTTTATCTGCCGTAGGTGCCCGTTATTCCACTCCCTTTCGGCCTTATCCCAAGGCTAAAGGAGGGGGGAAGATGTGGTTCCGTAAATCACGTAAGTTTTTCCCCCAACAGCAGGAAGATTCCCCTTCCAGAGGCAGAGGACGGGGAAATTTTTCTGGGAGACGCCGTCCCAGAGGCGGCAGAGGGCCCCGCAATTCTGGAGACCGCGAGTCCTTTCGTGGCTCTTCAGCCTCCCACACATCATGAGGGATTGCCCGGCTGTGCTGCTCCGGAGCCAGTCGGGTGTCGTTGCCAAGCACCTAAAAGCCTGGGAGTCAATCACTCAGGACAGATGGGTGCCGGATCATTGCCGGAGGTTACACCATCCCATTCACATACTCACCCCACCGTCCAAAAATCCCGGACCCACCACCCCAGTCAAAGGGAAATTGCAGCCGCAGAAGCTTTAAAGCTGCTAGAAAAAGGAGTCATCCAACCGGTCCCCACAGACCAGATCGGATCCGGAAATTACTCCAGGTTCTTTTAGTGCCAAAAAGACAGGGGACCTGAGACCAATATTGGATCTCAGCAGACTGAACCAATCCGTCCACGAAATCCAAATTCGAATGGTCACGTTACAATCCATTCTCCCATTGTTGGAGAAGGATGTTTGGATGTGCTCCATAGACCTCAAGGACGCCTATTATCACATACCGATACATCAGGCGTCCAGGAGGTATCTGCGCTTCAGCCTGGGAGTCAGTCATTACCAATTTTGTGCACTGCCCTTTGGTCTCACCACAGCCCCCAGGGTGTTCACCAAGTGTTTGGCAGTAGTGACGGCTCATCTGAGAAGTCTTGGATTCCAAGTGTTTCCCTATCTGGACGACTGGCTCCTGACTGCCACCACCAGGCATCTACTAATGGACAACCTCAAAGCCACCATCTCCCTGGGTGCTACCCTGGGGATTACATTCAATTGGTCAAAGTCTGTCTTGCTGCCCTCTCAGCGCATAAGGTTCATAGGAGCAGAGATAGACTCAAAATTGATGCGCGTTTTTCTTCCTGCCGAAAGGATCCAAACTTTACAGGGCCAAGTTCAAGCTCTGATTTCAAAATCCAAAGCCCCAGCCAGGATGGTTCTACAAGTTTTAGGTTCAATGTCTGCCACAGTTCTTTTAGTTCCTCTGGCAAGATTGCACATGAGGATTCTTCAGTGGCTATTGTCAACTCAATGGTCCTTTCAGGACCTTCCCCTCAATCATCCCATCATGATTACAGAAACATGCAAACGGGACCTTCGCTAGTGGCTTCAGACATCCAATCTAAATCAAGGAAGTCCTTTTGTTATTCCCTCTCCAGTGGTCACCCTGACGACAGATGCCTCCCAGACAGGGTGGGGGGGGGCATTGTCTGGGCAGGTTAGTTCAGGGATCCTGGCTTCCAGACGAAACTCTTCTCCACATCAATGTATTGGAGATGAGGGCGGTACTTCTATCCCTACAGGCCTTACACAGCTTTCTCCCTCAGGGCATAATCGCCATCCACACAGACAACATGTCGGTGGTCTGGTACCTAAACAAGCAAGGAGGGACCAGATCTTACCCCCTGTGCAGAGAGGCCATGAGGGTGTGGGAATGGGCGGTAGCTACCAGCCGTTTCTTGGTAGCGACCCACATTCCGGGAAAATCGAATATACTGGCAGACAGATTAAGCAGGACAATTCTCTCTCCTCACGAGTGGTCCTTAAACAAAACAGTAGCAGATCAGGTTTTCCGGAGATGGGGGACACCGTGCTGCGACCTATTTGCAACTCCACTAAACACCAAGTGCAAAAGGTTCTTCTCCTTGACTCCACATCAAGGAGTACCAGCTATGGATGCTCTAGCACAACCTTGGCCAACAGGGCTACTTTATGCCTTTCCTCCGATTCCACTTCTCTCCAAAGTCATTCAAAAAGCTTCTCAATTGGGGTCCGCAATGATACTGATTGCCCCATACTGGCCTCGTCAGGTATGGTTTCCTTATCTGAAGAAACATGCGGTGGACGATCCGTGGACTTTAGACCTAATTCGGACCTGTTAATTCATCAGTCGGGACAACAGCACCAGTCCCTTCACTCCTTGAAGTTGACAGCTTGGTTCCTCCACTTCCGACTTTAGTCAGAAGTCACACATTAGACGTTATTCACATTTTATCTTCGGCCCACAAACCCACCACTAAGAAATTGTACCTCAGTAAGTGGAAGAGGTTTGCTATCTGGGCTCAACTCAGGGGCTTAGACCCTATCACTGCTCCTATCCCAGAGGTTTTGAAATTCTTAACATCCCTGTTTAATCAAGGATCTTCTGTCTCTACTATTAAAGTCCAACTAGCGGCTATTTCTAAATTTCACGAGTCCATGGATCCTCCATTGATGAGCAGCAGACTATGCAAAACTTTCATTAAAGGTGCGGGTCTGTTAAGACCCCCAGTTTTTCATCCTGCCCCTCCGTGGGATCTAGATTTAGTGCTTCGTGCATTGACATCTTCCCCTTTCGAACCGGCTGCTACATGTGAGTTAAAATATCTGTCTTGGAAAACTGCCTTTTTGGTTGCAATTACTTCTGCAAGAAGAGTTTCAGAGCTTCAAGCCCTGTCTATTAAACCACCGTACTTGATTTTCCACAAGGATAGAGTATCACTCAGGCCTAATCCATCCTTTGTCCCTAAGGTCTGTTCTAATCTCTGTCTCCAACAGTCTCTAGAGCTACCAGTTTTCTTCCCAAAATTCTCCAATGAAGCAGAATACACTCTCCATAAATTGGATGTTCACAGGCAATTGCGCTTCTATTTAGACAGGACTCAGCAACTTCGTAAGTCAGACCAGTTGTTTGTGTCCTTCTCAGACAATAAATTGGGTAAAACCATCACAAAAGCTACTATCTCCAAATGGATTAGAGATTGCATAACTCAGGCTTATTCTTCTTCGAATAAGCAACTTACAACATCTATCAAAGCTCACTCTACTAGAGCTATGGCTACTTCTATAGCTTTTCATTCCAAGCTCGCTATATCGGAGATTTGTGCTGCGGCTACTTGGTCCAATCCGCACACTTTCATTTCCCACTATAAATTGGATGTGGCATCTAAAGGACGAGCATCATTTGGTTCCACGGTACTCAGGAGTGTTTTCCAGTGAGCCACCCAGGATTCAGGTGCTAGGGACGCTGTCCCATCAGTCAGAATGTAGGCGAGATAGGATCACATAACATCTTTTAGTTATGTACTCACCATAACTTCAGATGTTTGGGATCCATCTCGCCTACATTCCTAATACCCACCCTCCTTCCCCCTGCCTTGGAGATCAGAAGAGATTGAACGGTTTTGAGTTCTACTGTTTTATCTTGTTTCATCTGACGATGTTATATAAGCAGTGCGTGCATGTGTGCATGTATGCGGACAAACTAGATCTGGGGGACTGGTAGTGGTGCATCCTGGGATATAGTAAGCTCAGCCAATAAGAGACTTCGCTCTTTGGCATAAGCGTGCCGAGTCGGAGCCGAGGGATCGGCTCCGAACCCATCAGTCAGAATGTAGGCGAGATGGATCCCAAACATCTGAAGTTATGGTGAGTACATAACTAAAAGTTATTAACAGTGAGGGGTGCTTAACAGAAGCTGGTTAAACACCTTTCAGAAAAAAAAGTGCTTAACCTGCATGCCTTTTCCATGCTTTTTGAGTATAATTGATGTGCTCTGTGCAGTGCATAAAAAAATTATAAAACATTTTGCACACAGAAGGGTAATTAATACTTTATGAGTTAACATAAGGAATTGTGTAGTTTAAGTTGCAGTCATTACTAATCAATTTTTATTGCAGACAGTTAGATGTTTAGAATGATGTTGTCATGCAAAACAAATAGAACACAGCAGATAATATATATTTACCTGTGAAAAACAGTTAGGACACAGCTAAAAAGAACATTCCAACCAGCCCTGCAAAACTATATGAGAGAACAGGGACATGAAGTGTCCAAAGTGATACAGATTAAAGGCCTGTGATAATTTCAAATAGTGAGGTATACCAGTGAGTGGAAAAGGCAGAATGTTGTCTTTTAATGTGGAAGTGGGCCTTTCTGTGGTGGTAATTCATAAGGGGAATAAATGGAGAATGAAAGAGAGGAATGTTTTTGTGCGCTTTTGCGTGATTTAGCGCAGAGTTGCCCATAGAGCACCATCGGGCAGCGCCGATTAAACAAGGTTAAACTATTTCTGGCTCCGTAAAGTCTGCTCTTCAATTTTTCCCTTAGAACTTCTCTACTTGCAATCTAAACAGTCTATTCTCTATCTCAAAAGCTCAGCACTTGCTCCTAAAGCATTTTTATATAGGTAAAGTACTTATATACTAAACAAAGTACTACATTAGCCTAGAATCCCCTTGAGTACCCATTTCCCTATAGGTCCCTTCTGACTCAGTTACACAGCAAACTTTTTCACTTTTTCTAGCATGTCGAAGGGTCAGTTGCTAGCATCCTCTCCTGTTCAGCTGGTGAATCTGGGCATCTTGAGGCAATGTTACAATTGCCTCATGTACACAGACAACCCACTCCTTCTCCCACAAAACACAAATACATGTGAGAGATGCAACTATATAGCCAAACTGAAGGCTAAGCTCTCTCAACTCAGGACTGGCAAGACCAGACAGGAGGAGAAGGAAACCACGCACACCACAAACCCAGTTTCACATAGAACTATCACAACTGCAAAACAAACACATAAACACACAAAGACATACTCGGAGGCACTGATCAAAAATCTACCAAAACTACAGAGGCCTCCAAAGCAGACACCCAAGCAACTGCCACCTCAAGACATAAGACATGCAACACATAGTTCTCAAAGTCAGTGTGCTAAACAGTCACAGCCCTTAAGGCCAAACACAATGCTAGACACACTTGTTATAGGTGACTCCATAGTCAGACACACTGACATCCCACTCACCAGACTGAACAAGGAAAAGATCACAGTAAGCTGCCTGTCGGGTGCTAGAATCCGCCACATAACACAAGTACTCAGGTCACTCCACAGCAAGTTCAAGTATGACTCAGTCATTGTCCATGCCGGTGTGAACGACCTGAGACGTACCTCCCTGGACTACATGAAAAGAGACATAGAGGAGCTCTCAGATTATGTAGCCCAGGCCGGTATGAACCTGACCCTGAGCAGTATCCTACCCTCACCAAGAATGATGCCACAATATAGAGACAAAATGATCAGCTTTAATAATTGGCTTAATTACTGGTGTCATTCTAAGGGGATCCAATGTCTGTCTGCCTGGGATGACATGCTTGACAAGCCACGCTGCTTCGCAAGGGACGGCTTGCACCTGTCACCACTGGGCTTCCGGATATTGGCAAAGGCTCTTGCCACCCCCATAGTGCCTTTTTTGGCAAGGCTCAAATGATAAACCTACCACCCTAGAAAACAAAAATGGAAAAAAACTAAGGGTAATACTGCTCAATGCCAGAAGTCTAAACCTCAAGATGCATGCCCTCGAAGCCCTCCTCAGTATGGAGAACATCGATGTCTGTGCTGTGACTGAAACCTGGTTCAAGGCTCCTGAGAGCACCCCAGCACTATCAGGTTATACCTCATATCATGCGTTCCGCCCCAAAATCTGGACCGAACCACAAAAGGAGGGAGTATCCATATTCATAAAGGATACCCACACCTCCAGGTTAGTGGCAACGCATCAAGCATCGGAGACCATCCAGGTGCAATTAACCATAGGTAAAACTGCCCTACAGTTTGTAGCATGCTACAGACCACCCTCTCAAACTCAGGAAACCCACACAGCCTTCCTGAAGACACTGGAGAGTATGAATGTCTCTCCAAACACCATCATATTGGGTGACTTCAGCTACCCAAACATAGACTGGGAACATTACTCAAGCCCCAACACCCTAGCCCAAAGGTTCCTGGAGTTCATAAACTCAAATGCTATGGAACAACTAGTCACCATTCCCACAAGAGGAGAAAATATACTAGACCTGATCATCACAAACATGGGGACAAAATGCTCCACACCGGAAGTATATCCCTCATTGGTGAGATCAGACCATAAATTAATCTCACTGGAGATCCACATCCCGCCCCCAACCCAAGCAAAAAAGACCACAGTGAAGAACTTCTCAAAAGCAAACTTCATACTTCTTAAGACTGGAGTGGTATCCTTAAAGGCCCTCGAGCCAGTGGAAACCACAACCCACACTGTTGAAACCCTTACAAATGCTTTCTACGAGCACCTCCAGGAATGTATGGATCAAGCAATCCCTAATAAAATCAAGACCCTTTCCACCAAAGGCAGGCGCCCGGTCTGGTGGACCCCAGCCATAAACAAACTCTACAACAAGAGGAGAAAGCTACTACATGACAGAGCAAAATCCCTAAAAGGGAAGGCATCTCTGATCAATACTAGCAAAAAACTACGATCACTCATAAAATCATCCAAGGCCAACTTTGAGAGAAAAATCGCTAAAGACACAAAAGACAATCATAAGGCCTTCTTTAGCTATGTTAGAAACCTGGGTGAAAACTCCCAGATATGCTCAGAATTAGTCCAAAATGATACAAAAATCACTGAACCCACAGACATTGCCAACATACTGGCAGACAGGTTCAGTGCAAATTTCTCCCCTCCCTCCCCCCCAAAAGGAGAAATATCTATCCCACCAGAGTCTAGCCTCCCAAACATCTCAGATGCCCAGGTCAGAGCTGCTCTCTCTAAAGCAAAAAACACAGCATCAATGGGACCGGACGGTGTCCCCAGCTGTGTGCTACACGAACTCAATGAGGAACTAAACCCACACATAAGACTGCTGTTTAATCTTAGCCTTACTACAGGATACGTACCCAAAGAATGGCGTACGGCAACTGTGGTCCCACTCCACAAAGGCGGTGCTTCTACGGACCCTGGAAATTACCGCCCCATAAGCTTGATGAGCCTTGTCTGCAAGGCTATGGAGAGGATCATAATGGAACTCATAAATAAAGACATTGGGGACCTACAGACACTGGATCCTACCCAATTTGGCTTTGTCAAGGGCAGATCCTGCCTCTTGAACTTGGTCGACTTTTTCGAAACAGTCACTAAGGCCATTGATGAGGGTAAGGCAGTTCACACAGCCTACCTTGACCTAGGAAAAGCGTTCGACACAATACCCCACTCGGGCATCATAGAAAAGCTCACCAGCTTAGATGTAAACCTATATGTCACAAGATGGATTGCAAACTGGCTCAAGGACAGAACCCACAGGGTTAGAGTTGCTGGTGCCATGTCAGACTCTAAGCCGGTCACGAGCGGTGTCCCACAGGGCACAGTCCTGGGCCCCCTCTTGTTCGGCATTTATTTTTCTGAAGTGCAGGTAAACATAGGGCGATTGTGGCTGACAAAATTTGCAGATGACTGCAAACTGGGCACTATAATTGACACTCCATCAGACACAGACATCCTCCAGAGAGGTCTCATAGAAATGGATAACTGGTGCCAGAGCCATGGCCTTAAGCTAAATGCCAAAAAATGTATAGTCATACCCTTTGGGAAAAACAAGGTAACCCCTAATTACCACATAGGTGGTAATCCATTAAACACGGAAGAAGTTATCAGGGACCTGGGGACCCAAGTTGACAGTAACCTCTCTTTTGACACTCACATTGCCAAAGTGGTTAGGAAGACCTTCTACATTGCCCACCTGATCATGAAGGGATTCACATCCAGATCAGGAGAGGTCATTGTACCCCTGTACTCTTCACTTATCAGACCAATGATTGAGTACAACGCCCCATTCGGAATGTACCTTACCCGACACCTGCAGCAGTTGGAAAGACCCCAAAAGTTCCTCACCAAAAGGATAAAGGGGCTCAAACATATGTCATACGCTGCCGGACTGAAGAAACTCCAGCTCTATTCAGTCGCATACCGTCTGCTCAGAGGTGATCTGTGCCTGACATACAAAGCCATATCCAACCCGGAATTAATGGACATGCTCCACCTCAAAAAATCCAAATCCACCAGAGCCATGAGAGCAAGAGACTTAAACCTCAACACGGATATAAATAGGACTTGCTGGAGGGACAGATTCATCACCCAGAGACTCCCTACACAATGGAACAGAATCCCAGTCCATGTGAGGCAGAGCCCCTCACTGACTCTGTTCAAGAGAAATCTTGACGAGTGGATGGAAGATCGTAGGTTTACCCCGGGAATCATCTCTGTGTCACTGCTGGACAGAGGCACAGCAAACTAATGGGTATAGTATTCTCATCCTAAGGGGTGGTGAAAGCCACACACACTCTGGCTAGGCTTATAAATGCCCTAGGGCAGATAGCCTAGTATGAACCTATGAACCTAATATATAAGATATCTGTAGTTGATCATTTTATGAGTCACTGAAAAATAAAGCATCATCAAATCAAAATTTGGTTAATATTAGCCCTCAGTGGACTTAAAATGTAAGTTGTTCACATCTCAAGATGTGTCAAGCATGGCGTAGCACTTGGAATGGGTCACATTTGAAATGAAAATGTGATATGGTGGACTACTTACTGATATACTTGAATTCCATGCCTAAGACGTGTCATTTATACATCAGCCATTGTATTTGACCTTCTCTTTCTGTCTGTGAAGCAGGAGTTCTGACTTAAAAGGAACACATTATTTAATTCATTCTAGAGGGACTCTCCATTTCTAGGGTAATGTTAACCTGATGGGTTATACAGAGAGCAATGAATTATATGCATATGAGAGTGCTTGTGGCGTTATGTTATCATTTACCTGAATGATGTGCCCTCCTGTCAAATGCAGTATGTTACTAAGGAGATGTGATCTGCTGTGACTCTTAGTGTGTCTCCTTGGTTTGACTGTAAAAAGACAGTTGTCTCTGAAAGATGCTTCTAATTTTCAGATATTCTGCAGAGGTTTCCTATCACTTGAGCATCAATTCATCTGAACTTCTATTTTATCTGACATTGCTAGCCAGTTATTTCACTTGCACTGTAGTGATCTCTGCTGTAATTAAATGCATTTAGAAGATATCTGTCAGCTTACAGGGAACATGTGCCTGTAACAGAGCATCTGGACAATGTTATTCTCAAATTAAATGTACAAAAATCATGCTAAATTGCTTTACTTTTCTCATATTAGTTAACATTTTCCCCATTTCTGTATCATTGCCCACCACCTGAGTTCCCCATGTTAAGCTTCGGTGTAATTGTGGAGTTTTTACTTATCTTTTTTTTCCCTTTTATCTTTGAAATATACACTTCTCTCACTGTCTTTTTCTTCCTTAATAAAAACTTTTATAAAATACCACTGAAAAAAGCAATATGTTTTCCCAGTCACTAATATCTGGCAGCAAACATTATTGCAGCAGCTGTCTTGACATTCCTGTATGAGACCTACTTCTATTTTTCCAGAAGTAACATAAAATTAATATCACTCTCAGACTACGTTGCCCTTGAAAATAAAGTAATATGTGGTTCTAACACTCTGTCTCAGTTGCATGACTGCTGTCTTCAGAGCTATGTGCGTACTGAAAACCTGAAAACAAAAACAGGACTCTTAAAGATTCTGACATTACTGTTAAATATCTTGCATTTCTGTACCACAGAAACGAAGTCCTGCCTCACTGTTCACGGCCCCTTCTCTTCTGAGGTTTGCATAAAAGCAATCTTCAATTGTATCAAATCTGAATAAAGTATTAATATTTTTTTTAAAACATATTAACTTATAGGATACTACATTTACTTGCAAATTAACCTACAGGACAATGCATAAAGATCTAGGTTCAGCAATACAATCACTAGATCAGGTGAAATACTTTTTGATTGCATGAGGAACCAGCTCAGGAAAGGTGAGCTACCCATCTATGTTTTACATAGAAAATTACTGCAAGTGTGCACTGGAAGTGATTCTGTCCTTCTGGAAGATTTCTCCCATCTTAATGTTTATGTGACAGTAGAGTTGGTATACGTAAGGTATAGGGGAGTGATTTTTTTTATTCACTGTGTTGATTTCTTGACTACTTGTGTTCAGTGAACATGTCATTGACACATTGCAACTCAATGAGTCATTGCGGAAGGACTTTTGTTGAAGAAACTGAATCCAAAACCTTTTTTTTTTTTTTTTTACAGCTGAACACTGTATGAAGGATAGATGAAATCAAACCCTGCACCATGGGCAAAGGAAGCAGATCATTAGCTCAGAGCTTTAGTCCTGTGGATTAACTGCCAGTGGTGGGAGGTTGGCAGAATGGCTAAGGTGTTTACCTTACAGACACAAGGTGCAGAGTTTGAGTCTCACATGGGTTAATTGCCTAAGCTTAAAATGTCCCACAAAGGCAGTTAGCCTAGTACTAATCTATAAGCCTAGGCAGTCCTCTGTATTTGCTGTCCTATATCACAGTTGCTTATTGAGGTGTTTCTTTCACTAACTTCTGTAATATATTACATTTTTTTCCATTTGATGTACTATTTATTATTCAGACCATGCCCAGTAAAACATGATTTATTCTTTTTCATGGAAGTGGCATGGAAATACATTTTTCTGGTCAGTAATATTGGTATGCTATCAAAAAAGAACAGGTACACAGATGTGTCCTGATACCAGTTGCATTTTAATTCACCTGTGTTCATCATATGTCTATTCCTGATGTTTGCTGTGGAAGTCATGTATTTAGTCAGATAGAGCACATGTAAGACCTGGTGTAGAAATTAATTTTAATGGGGAAACATTTTGTCCAGCATGGAGCTACCATAAACTCCTGGTTTTAAACATGTTAATAGAATTAAAGGACTCAAATGAGTCGGCAGTGAAGATAACAACCCAGAGCAACTAATACTTGTTATATTGCTATACATTACTACACTTTTACTTATCTTAAGGTTTCTAACATGGAGGAATATGTCTTGGTCTCCACTTCAAACTAGACTTGTTTTCAGGTTTGAAAGCATGGTATTTCTCTTCAATGTGGGCTGATGGAAGTCATGGTGGCTCTGAAATCAGTTGATTGATGTATCTGCCACTATTTAATATCTATATTATTTTTTCTGATAATTAGCATCATTGTGGCTTTGTGGCATAGTCTGTGTTCACTGCAGGATCTACATAGCTGAGCTTTGAGTATACCATCAGTTTGTGAATTCAAAAGTCCTGTTATGTAGTCCAGAAGAACTGACATCTAAGGATCATTGATGCAGCCCAGACAACATGGTTCATCTCAGAACAATAAGGCAAGCGCTGCAGACTTTACAATTTGTGCAGTGAGTTTTCTGGAGGCATTACTAATTGTGCATGTCCATACACTTTATATAATACCACTTAGTTCTTCAATTAGGGTTGAGTTCAATAAAGGTGGTATAGAACCATAAACCTGGAAACCTATATCTTGTGTTCTTTTGCACCTTATAGCATGTGAAAATGAGTTGAAGGAATTTTGACTGTGGCTGCTATGTTTACTAAAAGATCCATCCCACAACAATCTGTAGTATCATATGTATTGTCTTAGAGAGGGGTTATAGAATGGGTCTGAATGGAGAGGTGATAACTCATCAAGCAAAGGAGAGTAGAATTGAATTCATCCTCAAATCTTGGTGAGTACCTAAATGAGGTGGACCCTGTTTTTCACAAAATCTCACCATGATGACACTGATATATAGACTGTATTTTATATAGCATATATCATGGACAGAACGTCTGTTTAAAAAATAAAAAAAGCTAGCTGAGTGCACAAGACCCAGGAAAAAAAGGGACAATCCTGGTAGATGCACTGGTGGCAGGACTGGAAAAGAAATGACAGTATAGAATCCTCACGATGCAGGAACAGTCCTACAATGGGGTTAGGCCACTCAGGGTTGAGTTAAATAAAGGTTGTATAGAACCATAAACCTGGAAACCTATATCTTGTGTTTTTTTGCACCTTATAGCATGTGAAAATGAGTTGAAGGAATTTTGACTGTGGCTGCTATGTTTACTAAAAGATCCATCCCACAACAATCTGTAGTATCATATGTAAGGTGCAGGAACAGTCCTACAATGGGGCTAGGCCACGCCCAGGGGACGATGGCCCCCATTGTAGAAGGAAGTAGTAATCCACAAAAATCACAAAAACTGATAAGCCAAAAAAAGAGCCATAAAGACGATAGAGTGGACTATTGAGAAAGAAAAAAAAATTATGTATTGTTACTATTATGCAAGAAACCCAGAATTTCTATACAGACGATATACTAACTGTGAGCTTTGGCTGGCTAAGACCTGTATACTATCAATTGAACGCATAAGTGAAGCTAAGTAACTTTTATCTGCACTTTTATCAAATAATACACGATTTAAAGTAATTTGTTTGTGTTGCATTGAGGAATATCTAGCTGGAAGCTGTGACTCTGTTTTTCAGTAGGTTCCCATCCACCCTCCCTGTTTTTGTCTTGTTGTTGATCTTGGTGGCTTTGAAACTGCCCGCCTCTCTTGTAAATTTGCACTTGGATACTCCTCCTGGGCCCATCTCATTTGCTCACTCAAAAAAAAAAAAAAATGTATCTGCTTTTACTGTATTTGTGTTTCTTCCTACTTTATTTTGCTTTTGCGTCATCTTAAAAGTACTCAATTGTATTATTACTGCTTGGTGTAACTCACTCTAAGCTTTTTAGTTTAAGCACTTGGACTTCAGACCAGTTATTTTACATTAAGAAGGTTTGTGGTCTGCGCTGTAGTAGCAGGACAGGTAGCTTACATCCTTCTAAGTTGGAAACTGCTGATTGAGGGTTCAGTGTTTGTTATTCTAAAAGTGTATTAATTCTGGTTTAAGCACTTGGGCTTCAGGCCAGTTATTTTACATTAAGAGGGTTCGTGGACTGCACTCTTGTGGGAGGAGAGGCTGGACTCTGCCCTTCTGAGCTGGGAATTTCTGGTTAAAGGCTTATAGTGCCTGCATATTTGAACTGCTTCTTACTGAAATTGGTGCACCTTGTTTGCTGTAGCATAGACTAGATCCAGGCCTGCTGAATCTAGCTTTGTTTGTATAACTTGAACACTAATCCAGGCATTCTTTAAAGTACTCGATTGTATTTATTACTGCTTGGTAGTAACTTGATTAAAGTGTAGCTATCATTCTAAGTCTTTTGGATTAAGCACTTGGGCTCAGACCAGTTGTTTTACATTAGGAAGGTTTGTGGCCTGCACTGTGGTGGCAGGACAGGTAGCTTACATCCTTCTAAGTTAGGAACTGCTGATTGAGGGCTCAATGTCTATTATTCTACAAGTGTATTAGTTCTGGTTTAAGCACTTGGGCTTCAGGCCAGTTATTTTACGTTAAGAAGGTTTGTGGTCTGCACTCTTGTGGGAGGAGAGGCTGGACTCTGCCCTTCTGAGCTGGGAATTTCTGTTTAAAGGCTTATAGTGCCTGCATATTTGAACTGTTTCTTACTGAAATTGGTACACCTTGTTTGCTGTAGCATAGACTAGACCCAGGCCTGCTGAATCTAGCTTTGTTTGTATGCTTGTTTGTTTGTTATTTCCCTGAAAAGCTAATTCCACCTAAAACGCGGCTTTTCAGTGCTTCTGTGGATCCCTAGTGATATCTGCATTGCTAACTGTACTTATTTCCTTGTTTCACTTGAAAGAAAGTTACTGTTTGCCATATTTGCATTTAAGTTACCTGTAACACATTGCATTTAAGTTACCTGGCACTTGCTCAGTAAAGCAATTATATAAGTCAGCACTAAAAAATTAAAAGCACTACACCCTCACAAACTCCCCTTGAGTACCTTGTTCCCCATTGGCCCTTTTTTTCAATTATAAAGGAATTCCCAATACTATTCTAGCATGTCCAAAGGTCAGCTGTCAATCTCCTCTCCGGTTCAGCTGGTGAATCTGGGAATCTTGAGGCAATGTTACAACTGCCTCAGGTACACAGACAGCCCTCTCCTCCTCCCAACAAATTCCAACACATGTGAGAGATGCAACCATATAGCCAAACTGGAGGCTAAGCTCTCCCAACTCAGTAGCGACGTAACCAGTCAGGAGGGGAAGGAAACCACACTCAGTACAATTCCAGTCTCACATAGACCTACCACGACAGCAAACCAAACACATAAACACACAAAAACATACTCAGAGGCTCTAAATAAAATTCTGCCTAAGCAGCAGAGACCTCCAAAGCAGACACCCAAGCAACCGCTACCCCAAAACAAAACACGTGCAACACATAGCTCACAAAGCCAGTGTGCTGAACAGTCACAGCCCTTAAGGCTAAACAACACACCTGATACACTTGTAATAAGTGACTCTATCGTCAGGCACACTGACGTCCCGCTCACCAGGCTGAACAAGGAGAAGGTCACGGTGAGCTGCCTGTCGGGCACTAGGATCCGCCACATAACACAAGCACTCAGGTCACTTCAAGGCAAGTACAAATATGACTCCATCATTGTCCATGCTGGTGTGAATGACCTGAGACATACCTCCCTGGACTACATGAAAAGAGACATAGAGGAGCTCTCTGAGCATGTAGCCCAGGCCGGTATGACCTTGACCTTGAGTAGCATCTTACCCTCACCAAGAATGATGCCGCAATATGAAGACAAGATGATTAATTTCAACAATTGGCTTAAGTATTGGTGTCAATCAAAGGGGATCCAATGCCTGTCAGCCTGGGATGACATGCTCGACAAGCCACGATGCTTCGCTAGGGACGGCTTGCACCTGTCACCCCTGGGCTTTCGGATATTGGCAAAGGCTCTTGCTACCCCCATAGTGCCTTTTTTAGGCAAGGCTCAAAAGACAAACCCACCTCCATAGGTATCACAAGGGATAAGAAACTAAGAGTAATGCTACTCAATGCCAGAAGTCTTAACCTCAAGATGCACGCACTCGAAACTCTCCTTAGCATGGAGAACATTGATATCTGTGCAGTAACAGAAACCTGGTTCAAGGCTCCTGAGAGCACCCCAGCACTACCAGGTTATACCTCATACCATGCTTTTCGTCCCCAAAACTTGGACCGAACCACAAAAGGAGGGGGAGTATCAATATTTGTCAAAGATACCCACACTTCCAGGTTGGTGGCACAGCACGAAGCATCAGAGACTATCCATGTGCAACTAACAGTGGGTAAAACTGCCTTCCAGTTTATAGCCTGCTACAGACCACCCATCCAAACCCAGGAACCCCACTCGGCCTTCCTGAGAACACTTTAAAATATGAAGGTCTCTCCAAACACCATTATATTGGGCGACTTCAACTACCCAAACATAGACTGGGAGCATTACTCTAGCTCCAATACCCTAGCTCAAAGGTTCCTAGAATTTATAAACTCAAATGCTATGGAACAACTTGTTACCACTCCCACAAGAGGGGAAAACATACTGGACCTGATCATCACCAACATGGGGACTCTATGCTCCAGACCAGAAGTGTATCCCTCACTGGTAAGATCAGACCATAAACTAATCTCACTGGATATTCACATCCCGACCCCACCCCCTGCCCAGAAAACCACAGTGAAAAACTTCTCTAAAGCAAATTTCACACTCCTCAAAACCGAGGTGGAATCCTTCAAAGCCCCCGGGCCTGTGGAAAATACGGCCCAGACCACAGAATCCTTTATAAACACATTCTATGAACACCTTCAGGAATGCATGGATCATGCAATCCCAAATAAAACCAAGACCCAATCCTCCAAAGGCAGACATCCTGTCTGGTGGACCCCAGCCATAAACAAACTATACAATAGAAGGAGGAAGCTTCTACTTGATAGAGCAAAATCCCAAAAAGGGAAGGCATCTCTGATCAGTGTTAGCAAAAAACTACGGGCACTCATAAAATCGTCTAAGGCCAGCTTCGACAGAAAAATTGCACAGGACACTAAGGATAATCACAAGGCTTTCTTTAGTTATGTTAGGAACCTGGGTGGAAATTCCCAGATATGCTCAGAATTAGTCCAAAATGACAAAATATACACCAAACCCACAGACATTGCCAACATCCTAGGTGACAAGTTCAGCGCAAACTTCTCCCCCCCCTCCCCACCAAAAGGGCAAATATCTATCCCAGCAGAGTGCTGCCTCCCTGACATCTCAGATGCTCAGGTAAGAGCTACCCTCTCCAAAGCAAAAAACACCGCATCAATGGGACCAGACGGTGTCCCAGCTGCGTCCTACATGAACTCCAAGAAGAGCTAAACCCAATCATAAAACTACTGTTCAATCTCAGCCTTACCACAGGATATGTACCCAAAGAGTGGCATACAGCAACAGTGGTCCCTCTCCACAAAGGTGGTGCCTCAACGGATCCTGGAAACTATCGCCCCATAAGCCTGACTAGCATAGCTATAGAAAGGATCATCATGGACCTCATAAATAAAGATATTGGGGACCTACAGACACTGGATCCTACCCAGTTCGGCTTTGTTAAGGGCAGATCCTGCCTCTTAAACCTGGTCAATTTCTTTGAAACAGTCACCAAGGCCATTGACGAGGGGAAGGTGGTCCACACAGCCTACCTGGACCTCGCAAATGCCTTCGATACAATACCCCACTAGGGCATTATAGATAAGCTCACCAGCTTAAATATAAACCCCTATGTCACTAGATGGGTTGCAAACTGGCTCAAGGACAGAGCCCACATGGTTAGAATTGCTGGAGCCATGTCAGACTCCAAACCAGTTATAAGTGGCGTCCCACAAGGCTCAGTTCTGGGACCTCTCTTCTTTGGTATATATTTCTCGGACGTACAGGCCAACACGGAAGGATTGTGGCTGACCAAGTTCACAGATGACTGCAAACTGGGCGCCATAATCGACTCTCCAGCTGACACAAGCATCCTCCAAAAGGGCCTCATAGAAACAGACAACTGGTGCCAGAGCCACGGCCTCAAGCTAAACGCCAAAAAGTGTATAGTCATCCCCTTTGGCAAAAACAAAGTGCCCACAAATTACCACATAGGTGGTAATCCATTAAGTATGGAAGAACTAATTAGGGACCTGGGGACCCAAGTTGATAGCAATCTCTCATTTGACAACCACGTGGCCAAAGTGGTTAGAAAACCATTTTATATAGCCCACCTAATCATGAAGGGATTCACATCTAGATCAGGGGAGGTCATCGTGCCTCTTTACTCATCCCTCATCAGGCCCATAATTGAGTACAATGCCCCTTTTGGGATGTACCTTACCAGACACCTGCAGCAACTGGAAAGTCCCCAAAAGTACCTCACCAAGAGGATCAAAGGGCTCAAACAGATGCCATATGCTGCCCGGTTAAAGAAACTCCAGCTCTACTCAGTGGCATACCGCCTGCTCAGAGGCGATCTGTGCCTGATGTATAAAGCCATGTCCAATCCAGAATTAATGGACATGTTGCACCTCAGAAAATCCAAATCCCATCGAGCTACGTGCTCGAGAGACTTGAACCTCAGCACTGAAATAAATAGGACATGCTGGAGGACAGATTCATAACCCAGAGGATCCCTTCACTCTGGAATAAAATCCCAGTCCAGGTTAGGCAGAGTCCCTCATTGACTCTCTTCAAGAGGAATCTTGATGAGTGGATGGGGGATTGTAGGTTTACCCCGGGTATCACTTCTGTGTTACTGTTAGACAGAGGCACAGTATACTAAACTCGAAAAAGGGCATAGCAAAATTAATTTAAAATGGGTGGCGAAAGCCAAACACACTCTGGCTAGGCTTATAAATGCCCTAGGGCAGATAGCCTAGTATGAACCTATGAACCTATGAACCTATGAATAGAGAAATTAGAGGAAAGAAAAATATTTCCACAAGAAAACCTGTCAGAAGCTTGAAATAAAAAATTGTGTTCATTAATACAACAGATTTATGAAACACATTATATAGGCCAGGAAACCTTCAGCCATTTGGAAAAAAAGAAAGGAATAAGGAAGTATAAAAATATAAAGAACAAAATATAGGGACTTTTGAATGGTACCAAAAAGAAATATGGACATGGGAAAGAAAAAGAGATCTGATATGGTGCAATACTTATGGAAACTTTTACAACACAAAAAATAAGAAAACAAAGAGGAACATTAGAAAAGAGGATTAGTAATGCAGAAGTTAAAGAAATAGACACTGAAGTTATGGATTACCTGTAAAGTGAAGGTTTCTGTGTAGAAAATCTAACTCTGTTATCACAGTATGATAGAGCAAATTAAGGACAAACCAGTGGAGCAGGAAACATCTAATTGGTTGCGATATGAAGATACTTTGGAGCCTCACATAGGAAAGCAGAGACTTTCAGTGTCTGTAGGTCCCCAATATCTTTATTTATGAGGTCCATGATGATCCTTTCTATAGCTTTGCAGACCAAGCTAGTTGCATAGTAACTGAAGGAACAGGAAACTGTGACAATTCTGATGCAGTCAATGTTGTGGAATGATAGGCCAGTGAGATCACATATGAAAAAGCAACAGATGACACAGGATGAAACTGAAGTGAATGTGGCAGAGGAAAATTCTCTGGAACCTTCTACAGAATGCTGTCAGGAAATGGAGAACAAACAGTGTACCTTCAGTCTAGCAGAAAATGAATTAAGAGAAGAGTTGCTTGATGTAATAGATATGGGCAGACATATTAAGATCAATGAAAGAAATAGACGACAGAAAGTCAATAAAACCCCAAAAGTTAGAAGTTTGATAAAACAATGAATACGGTAATTAGGACTGTTCATAAATATCCATGTGATATAACAGAACTAAATAGGATATATTACTCTGCATCTAAATTAATAACAGATAAAGTCTTACCACAAAAACACAGGGTAGCAAGGGAAAGCAAGGGGAGAAATTAAATGCCATAATGGAAGTATCAAATAGAGAAAACTATAAAGCAATTAAGACAAGAAATGTAACTGTTAAAAAGAGTATAGAAGAAGGAATGGATCAACAAAAAAACTCAGAAAGCTAAATGTGATAAAAGCAATGTGCATTACCAGACAGATCAGGTTCTATCATGCACTATCACAAATAATAAATTAAAAATATCAGCACAGGCAGGAAAACCCCAACAAGTTAAAAGTTTGATAAAACAAATGAACACAGTAATTGGGACTGTTCATAGAGATTCATACGATATAACAGAAGCAAATAGGATATATTATTGTGCAGCTAAATTAATAACAGATAAAGTCTTATCACAAAAACACAGGGAAGGAAGGGGAGAAATCAAATGCCATCATGGAAGTATCAAATAGAGTCTGTTTGGAGTCTGCATGTCCTCCCCGCGGTTGGGTGGGCATTCGAAAGGCATGCGTAAATGGGCGTGCCTTAGTTGAAGGTTGAACATTGAGCTGGCACTTTGGCCTTCGTGAAAATCTACTGCCAATCATTAGCAAACCGGAGTTCCGCTGTGGTGACCCCTAACTGGGAAAAGCCGAAAGACAACAACAACAACTTAGATATGTTACCAATACATGTAACTCCATACGAAATGCAGAAGGAGTCAATACTGAGCACATTGTGGGTGCTACAAAGGGCACTTCTGGCTATGATTAAAGTTTAAAACAATACTAATTTCAAGAACTTTAATCATACTTTGACTTAGGAATGAGGTCCATTCCCATCATGGTAATAGAAACCAAAAAGACTTGGAGAAATTAAAGAAAAAAAAAAGTTGATGGAATACCCTGGTCTACTTGAAGTTGAGTGAAATCCTACTATGCAGATGTTCTAAGCTGACATTAAAGCTTGCAGTTGTGACATAGCTTGATACTCAAATGGCAACATTTGAAGCTGGACTGTCACATTAAGAAGCAGTGAGCATCCCTACCACATTTTTTGTGCTACCTAGTCACTCAGAAAGATTATACTATTATTACTTTGTTGTAAAGTTTATGAAGCCCTCTCAGTATTTAAAGCTGTAAGAAAATTAGTATTAAAACTAAAATTAGGCTGAAAAAGGTATGAGTTATGTCTGTGTTGTCTGTTCACTCAGAATGATGTACACTTAGTGTAGGCTTTATTGAGTCCTGGGATGTATTTTAAGCTTAGAATATAACTGGTATGTGTTGCACCCATCCTTTCATGTCAACACTATGGCTGGATTTTTTTCCTTGATTATATTAGTTTTAATGTACAAATCCAATGTGTAGCCACTGGCCAAACCCAAATATTTATTTTTGCTGCCCTCCCACCTCTGATGTTTCTTACTTGTGTATCAATAGATGGAAGAGAGGTGTACATGTCTGATGACTAACTGTCATACCTAGACACCACATGGAAATACTTCATGTGAAGACACAAAATGCTAAGTATTCTTGTTTTGCATAAAGTGGCAAAACCAAGAAAGATTCCTGCATGTGAATTAGTAAAGGTGAAAACATGGAATAAGGCAAGAAGTAAGAAGCACTATTTACCATTATAGATTTAGTTCAAATCAGGACATGGAGTTTTAAGTCAGAAACTATATAATTAAGTGGCAATAAGTGTAATTTTGTACACATTAAAATTTTTCATACTGTGATTATATAATAATTTACATTCTGGGCAAGAGTAATTTGTTTCTGCAATGCATGCTGGTCTACATTCAGTAAACATTCTACCCCACTGCTTTTCACATTGTACTAATTATAATACATCTAGCTGATAAATGCTGCCATTCAGCAACTGCTTGCGTTCCAGGAAAAAA
The DNA here is from genome assembly GCF_019279795.1 of Protopterus annectens. Lineage (NCBI taxonomy): Eukaryota > Metazoa > Chordata > Ceratodontiformes > Protopteridae > Protopterus > Protopterus annectens. The sequence goes on from NC_056726.1 coordinate 156,932,934, forward strand.
GAAATCTTAATGTACTTCTGAAATTGTTAATTAATCCATTATGACCAGTGTGAATCAACCTGCACAGACAATGATCTATTGCAAATTCTAATCTATCAAGATCAGAGTAGTATGATTTTTATATTGCATTTTATTTTCTAGGTGTTTTTTCTGTCTCCATGCATGCCAGCCATCAAAATTCTGCCAGGGCTGCTCATTTACTCTAAGTGAAGTGAGAGCTCCATCGCCAAATCATTCCCCTCTGAAGTGAGAACCACTGGAACCCATTTGTTCCTCTGCCTGGTCTGTGACACAGCTGTCAACCAGACAGCCTTGAGTGGACTTTTTACATAAGTCCATAATTCTGCCCTCTTGATTATGATGTAGGCACCTGCATCACGATGGTAGCTACCACTGCTCTACCCTCAAGAATTCACATGCTCTCACATATATCCTGCAACAGCTGCCAGCATCCTGGCTTTTACAGCCATGCTCAGATCCTTCTCAACATCCATGATGATGCTTTTTATGGTAACTGGCCTCATTTTACTCCTACTGCAGCATATTGGAATAGAGAAAGAGACAATAAATCCTTCCCATGAACAGGCGTACCAATAAAAACACAGTTTTCTGACCCCCACCCACCCAGATCTTCCAATGCTCACAATGTCAGTAGAATCTGATGCACAATGGGGGCTTTATCCTGCTATCCCACAGACATGGGTGATTTTTCCTTTATTTGATATTCTTCCCATTAATGTTGCTCAACCTTAGCATAGCTAAAGTCACTGGAAAAGTGTTCATTATTTAAGCAATAACCCACGCCTGGGTGTGGGTAATGCTGGATTTACCCACGGTTGGTGTGGTTTGGTCAAGAGGGTGAAGCCCGAGTGGCCAAACAAAGACAACCGTGGGTAAATCCAGCATTACCCACACCCAGAAGTGGTTATTATTATCTAATGACATTATTTAAGAAATAAAATACTTACTTTTCTTAAATAATGGCATTGTATAATGCCTCCTTGCTGCCCTTCCGCAGCTGTCCAGTATTCTGCGGCAGTTCTGATGTACTGCACATGCGTATGGTTACACAGTACATCAGAACTATGTGTGTGGAAACAACAGATAAAGGAAGATCTCCATTGCTTTTAAAAACGTGTCTCGCTATGTTAAAAGAGTTTAACATAGCAAGATAGCTTTAAAAAAAGCAACAGAGATTTTCCTTTCTCCTTTGCTTTTTTTAAAGCTGTTTCGCTATGTTAAATGAGTTTAACATAGCAAGACAGCTTTCGAAAAAGCAACAGAGAAAGGAAGATCTCCTTTACTTTTTTTTAAGATATCTCGCTATGTTAAACTCATTTAACATAGCGAGATAACAGCAACAGAGCTCTTCCGTTCTCCATTGCTGTCCAAAAAACAAAAGACTTATACTAATGGAAAAAGTCTGGGCAACCGGACATGTTTCCATTAGTATAAGTCTTTGATTTACAACATGCATGCTGACCAATCAGTGTGCACGTTTTGGAATATTAATGGGGGGTCGTTGCATAATTAAGCAATAACCCATGCCTGGGTGTGGGTAATGCTGGATTTACCCACGGTTGGTGTGGTTGGGTCATGAGGGCGAAGCCCGAGTGGCCAGACAAAGACAACAGTGGGTAAATCCAACATTACCCACACCCAGAAGTGGGTTATTGCTATTATACAATGACATTATTTAAGAAAAAAAAATACTTACTTTTCCTAAATCCTTATACTAATGGAAAAAGTCTGGGCAACCGGACATGTTTCCATTAGTATAAGTCTTTGATTTACAACATGCATGCTGACCAATCAGTGTGCACGTTTTGGAATATTAATGGGGGGTCGTTGCATAATTAAGCAATAACCCATGCCTGGGTGTGGGTAATGCTGGATTTACCCAGGGTTGGTGTGGTTGGGTCATGAGGGCGAAGCCCGAGTGGCCAAACAAAGACAACAGTGGGTAAATCCAACATTACCCACACCCAGAAGTGGGTTATTGCTATTATACAATGACATTATTTAAGAAAAAAAAATACTTACTTTTCCTAAATAATGGCATTGTATAATGCCTCCGTGCTGCCCTTCCGTAGCTGCCTGGTATTCTGCGGCAGTTCTTTTGTACTGCGCATGCATACGCTTACGCAGTACATCAGAGCTGTGGGTGTAAGCAATAGAGAAAGCAAGATCTCCGCTGCTTCTTAGAGACTGTCTCGCTATGCTAAAGGAGTTTAACATAGTGAGACAGCTTTAAAAAAAGCAACGGAGATCTTCCTTTCTCTGTTGCTTTTTTTAAGCTGTCTCGCTATGTTAAACTCCTTTAACATAGCGAGTCAGTTTCTAAAAAGCAACAGAGATCTTGCGTTCTCCATTGCTGTAAAAAAAAAAAAAGACTTGTACTAAAGGAAAAATTCCGGGCGACCGGATCTTTTTCCATTAGTATAAGTCTAATTTACAACGTGCATGCTGACCAATCAGTGTGCACGTTTTGGAATATTAATGGGGGGGGGGGGTCATTGTATAATTGTCATTTTGCAAGTTTTTCTTTTCCTTTTCTCCTAGCCTCTCAAAAATCGTCAGCATGTTTTTTCCACTTTTAAAGTGTATTCTACCTTAAGCATCTTTGGGATAATTTAATTCCTCCTTCTAGTCCTTCTTTTAAATATTTTTGATTGTCTCCTTGGTTCTAATCTTAGCACTGTAAGTATTTCAGGATGCAGACCATTTTCCCTGTTTTAGTCATTTACCACTTGCATGGCATTTACTTACAAAAACATAAAATGAATGAGTCAATGTGAGAAAAAAACTTATTTTATTAGGAGATCAGTAAGGTTGGACTGAAGGAGAGACAATTATGCATAAAAGAGCATTGGATGTTAGATTCATGAGCCTCTGACTAATGTTATTTATAGTGCACATCCAGAAACATTCACTGTCCAACAATGCAAGAATAATGCACATCTATGTGTACTCCTTTGCAAATCTTCAGAAAGCAGCCGATCTTTTGGACCAGGGAGTTAATAGGCATGTTTTGGTGTATGTTTTGAGCAGTTTGTGTTTCAAGTGTGTGTATATGTGTGTGTGTGTGTGTGTGTGTATAATGGAGTACACTTTCAACTTGTCACATGGAACTAGTCACCAAGTTTTCCTTTGTCTTGCAGTGGATGCAAACAGTGCATTCCTCTGACAGTGGCATTTTATTTGCATGTTATTTATAATTCCATAACCATATTTTTTCTTAGCAAGGTACTTGTCAAATACAAATAAACCTTTATTGTAGAATATAAATTGAGATGCACATACTATTGTGTTTGTATATGGTTTGTAAATGATTTCATTTGTGTTTACAAACATATTTACATTTGATTACAGGGAACACTAAACTGGGTGAAAAATATATTCAGGCAAGGCTTTCTTAGATTTTTATTTGATATAATAATAAAAGACAGGTAAACCAGGCAAGTGGAAATCAAAGCAACTTTCTCATGTATCCAACTGGTATTGCTGAGTAAGTGAATAAGATATAGGTATAATAATGCTATTTACCTATCACTTTTTATAATTTTTAATTCACTTCCGTTTATACTTCCATATTTAAAACTGTATGTATGTGAGTCGAGCCTGAAAAAATGCCCTATTGAGATCAGTTAACAAATTATTAATAACTTAACAAATAAATAATTAATAACATATTAACAAATATACATAAATAAATTAAAATATATAATCTTCCAACTAAACATTGCAACAATTTCCAATGTGTTACTATTATTATTATTATAATAATAATATGGTTTGCAACTAAAATACTTTACTGCAGTAATTTCAGATGGACAGAGAAATTAAATACACATTCTGTCAAAGTACTTACCATTTTCCCAAACATTTAGAAATGTTTTTTGCCTTTTTTACACATTTGTGCAACTTCTCAGTAAACCGTTTCACTTTGGCGTTGACATGATTTCTCTATTAAGTATTGTTCTTAGCTGCGTAGCACTTAACCAAGAAAGCAATGATTTAGTTTAATATTGCCTTCGGTCTCTTTTGTTGGTAAAATACTGAAAATAGCATGTGACCGTCCATATAATATGTGCTAAAATAATCTTGCATTTTAGTAGGTTATCAGAAATCTTTATCAGAAGTGACTCATACTTTTTAACTTCTAGAACATCTGTCTACCTGAGCTGACTTATACACTGTGCAACAAGAGAAAATACTGCATGAGAAAAGTGCTAACATACCTGGCACCTTATGGGAATTATATCAATTTGTGTATGAACGAATTTGGTAAATGATAAGTGTACAAGCAAAGTATCATACTGATGAGCAATATGGTAATCTGTTTTCTTTCATGAACATCTCTTCACAATATTAAGAAATGTAATATTTAGATAATGTATAATGTATCTGACTTGGATATTTTATTATATAGGAACACACTGTACTTAACATTTGGTTGAGTAATTACCCATGACAAACTTTCTTATCCAAAACAGAAACAAACTCTGAACTGTATACTTTATTGTTAGGTTGTAGACTCATAACCTATTATGAACTTCAAATTATATCACCTCCAGCGTTTCCAAGAATTCATACTGATTTAGACTGCTGAGTATAGTTTTAATTTGAAGATCGTTCCTTTTAGTTAACTAACAGAGGAATGTTTGGGCTATCTTCAGACTTGATTACAGGTATCAAAAACTTAATGGAATTAGTAAATCAATCTAAGCAATTTCAAGTATGTCAGCCTTTATTTAAAAATCCAAATATAAAATTGCTAATAATATGCGGAACTTTGTTGTTATTAGTAATGCAATTTTACTTGATTTTATGGTTGATAAGACATTTGCCCTGGTCTCCTTCAAAAAACACACCTCACCAAATGCAATTTGATGACCTTTATTAAACTTTTATAAATATAACTTTATTGAACAATATTTAAATTTGTTGATCACAGCATGAACAGGGTAGTGTAACCTTGCAAACAGTAACCAAATAAGCAGCATCCTCACCTCTGCTTCCTTACTTTTACTTATCAAGCAGCATACCCTGACTCACTTTCATTCCCCAACTCATTGAATTAAGCATCCAACATCAAAGGGGAACAGAAGATAGACAAACATGCCCCTCTTCTCCACCTAAACACCAAACTTATATAAAATAACCACACAATCTTCAATGTTCCTAAAAGGGAGAGGGAGTTCAGGTAGTAAGTTCACACCAAAATCTGATCCCTTACCCAGTAACACTCACACAAAACCAGTTAAGCCCCTCCTTTCACTTACCTCATTTCCTCTCATCCCTCCTACTTTCCCAATTTAACCTTTTCATCCCTACCACTCTAACTTTCTTCCACTACCATCTTAACCCCCAATACTATTCCTACCCGACAATCACCTGAAGATGTTCCTTGATAAATTGGTTTGTTCCCAAACCTCATTTGTATTAACATAATTAATGCACATGTATTATGCTCTTTCAGACCAAGTTACTTATATAATTATTCCCATGATGGTATTATCTAAGGTTTTATTAGTTGCAATTTTAAAAGTTTTGATCAATGGAAATAAAATATGCAGTGAAATGTTAATGATTTCTGTGGAGAGGTGATCCAGAAACAAGTGTTTGATAGACTTACATATAATGAAAATTAAGCATACATTATTAATCAGTTAATGAACATGCATGCCAATTATAAGCCTAATTAAAAAAATATTCATAAATAGACTAAGAGATTAGGCATAAAGAGTATGAATCAAGTTTAGTTTATCTCACCAAGTAGACTTAAAGATGAGATTCAAACACAAAAAAAACCAAAACAAAACAAAACAAACAAAAAAATGGAAATGCATATATAGTAGGCAAGCAGGGTGGGCCTAAAACAATAATTACTAGTATATATCATTGAGTTCAGCATTATTATCATATAATGCACGCAGATAAAAACTGGGCTAATTTAAAGGGCATATATCTTCACAAGCATAATTTTAATCATGTATGATAACAGTGTTTAGCTGTAAACAGACATTTTTAAGTAACTCCACTGTAACATCTATCTATACTGAAGACAGTCTTTCTGTCATTTTTTTTAGTACATATGTTGTAGATTTTTTTTTCTTCCCTACATCTTCTGGTCAATTGCCCACAGTGCCCCATGTCCATTGTTGGCTCTACTAATCTACCCCTGGACTAACACCAATATTTTTGCTGGGGTCAGCACAGAACCTAAAGGTATCCTGGAGGTGTCATTATGTTTATCCATCATCCACTTTTTTGTCTTAATTATGACCTACACTGGTTACTGTCTCCTCCCATTTGCAGTGACTGTTATATGTTGGTGGGGTGGCAATATAGTTAGACCATGTGGTGTTTCATCTCACCTCCATGGCAAATGGAGTGCCCACCACCATTTCCCCTCTTTGGACCATGCCCGTCATTGTGACATCCCCAGTCTCCACTAGCAATCATCACAGGGGACACTCATGTAAATACACTCATCCTTTTCTGCCTCCCCATCGGTCACTAATCAAACCCAGGACAGCTGGATCATACACCACAAAGGCCTTATGTTGAAGAAGTCTGATCTAGCATGAATGAAATGTGTTCTAGAACTTACCAAGATAGAGAAGCAGGAATAACTAAATATATTTCTGGATTTAAGCATTAGTAGGGCAAGTCTCTGAACTATCCTAAGGCCACAGTATGGTTTCTTATCATTTCAGAATACAAGTTAGTGGTAATGAAGAACTTTATTTGTTTACGGATAATGTTTGATTGAATTATGGGTCAGGTTTGGCTGAAATAAAGCCATTTCAAATTTAAGATTGAGGGACAGTGGTGCCCAATCTGCACATCTAGCAGTCCTATTATATTCTGGTTTGTGGAGAAGGAGAAACTGACTGAAAGTTAGTTATGTATAATGGAAATTTCTTTCAACTGAACTTTTAACTGATGTTTTATGTTTAATATACATATACAATACTTTTTTATTATTTAATATTTATTATTAATGGTTTTAACATTCAAGGTTTCAAGGAAACATCTTTTTTAATTTTAATTGGGTAGTTAGATTATAATGGCAAGTAAAACATTTATTGTACTATCAAGATGGTTCTCCTCCATTCACTAAACATATAAATGGGCGTGTGTTTTTAAACTTTTAAATGGTTAAATGAACTATTGGTTGATTGATTTACAATTTAAATATTACTATATAAATAAGTGATTTGATTGTATGGCATTTTATCTGAGGAAGTCTATGTAAGAAGACGAAAACGCTGTGGTTAAATTTTAACGCGTTTATGTTTTAAACTGCATGTGGATTTTGTCCAAATAAAGTGGATTTTAATACAGTTGGTCTCAGATGGTAACTGGATTCCTTACTTTGCTTTTTGCACCTTGGTTTATGCTTTTGGTTGGTTTATGTGCAAATACCACCTTCAATTTGATTGTTGCATACTCGTGGAAGAAGATGGATTCGTGTTTGCCATCCGAAGTAAGGGGGTTGGACGAAACAGGTCAAACTCGTAAACTCATTGGTCAACTTTCAGAATTGATTGACCTGTTGACCCCCCTTACACAATCTCTATTAATTACGGCTAAGCGTCAAAGAACCAGAAATGTTGTTCATTCAGAGGAGGACGAACAAGCGAGGGAGCTTATGGGCGTCCAGAAAGACATCGGCGAACCTCAGGAGTTCTATGGTCCTACCTTTGATCCAGGGAACACACCGACCATATTTCGGAGAGCGGGTTATGAAAACAACCAAAACAATGGTAATGAAACTGTTGGAAAGGGACAGCGAAAAACGGACTCTAAAGCTCATTCCTCAGGTACTGTGCATTTCAACAATACCAGTAACGTTAAAGAAATTAAGGACTGGTTATATACCAAATACTCCTTTAAAACTAAAATGAATGTGAACAAACAGGATGGGACAGGTGTATCCTACCATTCCAAACTTGACAGTTTGTATAAAATGTTGTACAAATATAGAACTTATACCATTGAAAATGAATACCTGAAAGAATGTATTTTAAGGGAAATTGTACCAAAGGGCCTGCGGGTCTACAAATTTCCAAACAATGTGGAATATGATTCTGATTTTTACAAGGAATTGATTGAACTTTTTAACAAGTGTGGGGTGGATATGTTACGCTTGATGGTTAGAGAGAATGTAAAATGTCAGGAATTGATGCAAAAAGAAATAGAACAATTAGATCAACAGATTAAGTCTGATTTAATTTTTAGTATTGAGGAAGACAAAGCTAAATATTTTAATATGAGGGAAGAGATAGATAAAAAAAGTAATGAGTTAGTCAGTAGGAAAATGAATAAATTAGAAAGGGACCTTAGGGACTATGATAACAAAAACTGTTACCCCAAGCCTAGGTTTTCACCCCAAAAACACCCAGGACACAATCAGGTATTTTCCTTTGGAGAAAAGGAAAACAATACCGAAGAAATTTCCTATGGTGATTGCGATGAATAAGAAAGGGAGTATCCACTCCTGCGTAGGTCGGAGAGACTAAACAACAAAAGGGGGCAACAGAATATAAATTTTCAGATGAGAGGGGGGAGAAGGGGGAGGGGGAGGGGGAGGTATTAAATGAACACCCTCCAGCCCACCCTCCTGATAGTCAGATTCTGGTTGATGGAATTAAGAACATATACAATAATTTCACCATATACAATTTTAGTAGTACAATATTAAAGAAAGAATTATTTTCCTTGCTTTCAAAAGGTTTTAAATATATTCCCCATTATAAAGGTGATGTCACCAGGAGTCTGCTGGACATTAAGACGTTTTTAAGAAAAGTTAATTTAAATATTATATTACCTAAAAACCAAGACCCACCCACTAATGATCTAAAACGAAAAAGTGTGTTCAATCCCCCATTACATCCCCAATTGAGAAACCTAGAAAAAGTTCTAGAAACAGAAATAAAAAAAAAACAAAATAATATGTTTTTTAAGGGGAACCTTAACAAGGATGAGAAAGAAATTTTGATGCAATTGAAAGGGGATAAAAATCTAAGGGTGATGAAACCTGATAAGGGTGGGGGAGTGGTTTTAATGGAGAACATTTTATATGAAAGTAAAATGTATACTATATTATGTGATGACTTGAAATATTCTAGGGTTTCAATAAATGAGATTAATATTGCTTACAATAAAATAGATCTAAGTTTGAAAGAAATATTATTTGAAGGATTAATAGACAACAATACATTTCATTTTTTGAAGGTAGAGAAACCCACATTACCAGCTATTTTTGGAATACCCAAAATTCACAAATGTGAATGGGACCCACCTCTTAGACCGATTGTGGCAGCAGAGGGGTCCAAAACGCATAGTTTGGCTAAATATGTGGATCATAAACTTAAAAAACTTTGGGTTAACAAAAATACAATACTAAGAGACTCCTGGGATCTATTAAGGGAAATAACGGACGATTTGTACCAAGATAATCTAATGTTCATAACCATAGACATTGTTGATCTATTTTCATCTATTCCCTATAAAGAAGGACTAGAAATGTTGGAAGATATAGTATATGAAGACATTACACTGTCACAAAATGAGAAATTAACATATCTATGGCTAATGGACCTAATTTTAAAGAATAATTTTATCTTCTTTAATGGAGAGTTTTATAAACAAATACAGGGGGTAGCGATGGGAGCAGCCTGTGCTCCCACCTACGCCAACCTGGTCCTTATGAAATGGGAGGAAAAATATATATTTAATTTGGATTTTAAGGATTGTTGGAATTTATACCGTAGGTTTTTGGATGATATAGTCATTTTTTGGACCGCAGGTATAGAAAGATTTGATAAATTCATGGCCTACTTAAATAATACAACAACATTTTTGAAGTTTACCTATAATATTTCTGAAAATAAACTTTTGTATTTGGATATAGAAATATATAAAACAGGGACACAATTTGAAAGTAAAATATACAGAAAAACTACTTTTTGTAATTCCTACCTGTACTACGACAGTTCCCACCCACCACATTGTAAGAAGAATATTGTCAAATGACAATTCGTGAGGGGAAGTAGAATGACTAGTGCAGAAAATGATTTTTACAATGAATGTGAGCTACTTCAAAAAATGTTTTTGGAGAGGGGGTACCCACCTGATTTTATAGTGGGGGTAAGAGAAGAAGTAGTCAATGGAAGATCAAACAAGTTTAAACCTATTAAGAGTAATAGGGAAAATGTAGCTTTGGAAAAACAAGTTGAGCAAAGCAAAAAATATGAGCAGGCCCTAGTTTTAGAATATAATGGGGTAAACAAATTTGTAAAGCAGATTTTTTTAAAAGAATGGGAAAGATTTGTTTCAATTACTGATTTAGAAAATCTTAAAGACATACCACAAAAGATTATCTACAAAAATTCCAAAAGTATTAAGAACATTTTGGAAGATAAAAAAGGAGGGAGCACCAAAAACAAAGTAAAAGTGGGCACCTACAAGTGTGGTCGGTGCAAACAATGTAAATATATCCTTGGTGTGGAAAAATATTTCTTAGAGAGTAGAAGCAGATGGATAACCAGTGGTGAATATTTTAATTGTGAAACTAAAGGTATTATTTATCTGGCCATTTGCAAAATATGTACCTCTTTTTATGTGGGTAAATCCGAAAGGAAGTTGAAAAAGAGGATTTATGAACACATCTATGAAATATCAATTGGTAAAGAAACTAATGCATTATTCAAACATACCAAGCAATGTAAAAGTGCTACTTTTGGTTTTTTGGTGTTAGAAAATGTTAAACACAATATTAGAGGTGGTCCATGGGAAGATACCCTAGAATATAGGGAATTGTGGTGGCAAGTGACATTACAGGCAGACTATACACCAGGTCTGAATGATTTTGTATCCATTAAGCCATTGCTAAAATTAAGAGCAGCTAAACTTTGAAGTAATTTTTAAAATTGGCCACTAGATGGCAATGGATGCTGTCCTAAAACCTTATGTATAATGGAAATTTCTTTCAACTGAACTTTTAACTGATGTTTTATGTTTAATATACATGTACAATACTTTTTTTATTATTTAATATTTATTATTAATGGTTTTAACATTCAAGGTTTCAAGGAAACATCTTTTTTAATTTTAATTGGGTAGTTAGATTATAATGGCAAGTTAAACATTTATTGTACTATCAAGATGGTTCTCCTCCATTCACTAAACATATAAATGGGCGTGTGTTTTTAAACTTTTAAATGGTTAAATGAACTATTGGTTGATTGATTTACAATTTAAATATTACTATATAAATAAGTGATTTGATTGTATGGCATTTTATCTGAGGAAGTCTATGTAAGAAGACGAAAACGCTGTGGTTAAATTTTAACGCGTTTATGTTTTAAACTGCATGTGGATTTTGTCCAAATAAAGTGGATTTTAATACAGTTGGTCTCGGATGGTAACTGGATTCCTTACTTTGCTTTTTGCATCAGTACAATTAATGTCATTCTGTTGTAGCTCAGAGCAGATCTGAGCATTGCCATTTATATTCTTGACATAGTTATAGAATGTCTTGCGATTGTCTTTGGAATCTTTGGCAATTTTATTTTTGTAACTAGCTTTGGAGGATTTTATGAAAGATCTCAGCTTCTTACTGAGGCTGGTAGGGGAGTTTTTTGCATCCTGGGATTTTCATCTTTTCTGCAACAGTTTCTTCCTTTTATTGTAAAGTTTGTTTATGGCAGGGGACCAACCAATTGGCTTCCTTTTTTGGAGGAGAACATCTTGGTTCTATTTTGGATAGCATGATTCATGCATGAGTGGATGTGCTCGTACAGTGCCTTAGTGTAGGATTCAGCAGTCGAACTTCCAGTTCCTGTCTGTATGGGTGTCATGACGTTTGTCACCTCTGACTTGAGTAGCATGGAGCTGGCTTTGGAAAAGTTTTTTTACAGAGGTTTCTTAAAAAGGGAGTGGGGGAGGGATGTGGCTGTCAAGGGTGATTAGCTTATGGTCCGACCTGACCAACAAGGGGGTGACCATAGGTGTGGTGCATCAATTTCCCATGTTGGTAATAACCAGGTCTAGGATATTTGAGCCCCTGGTGGGACTATGGATTAGTTGATCCAGGGCACTGGAATTTATGAATTCCAAGAACCGATGGGCAAAGGTGTTGGTACACGTGTAATTTTCCCAGTTAATGGCAGGATAGTCGAAATCACCCAGTATTAGGGTGTTTGGTTGTATCTTAATATTTTCCACTATGTTTAGAAAGGTGTAGTGAGAATCTTGGGGCATGGTGGGGGATCTGTAGCAAGGTACAATTTGGATTGCAGTCTTAGCTAGTGTTAGTTGCACCTGGAGAATTTCAGATGCATTGTGTTGGGCAACTAGCCTGGTGGTGTGAATATCCTTGGTGAATATGGGCACTGCTCCACCTTTAGTGTTTCGGTCCTGGTTTGGTGGCTGAAAAGTTTCAGTTATCATGGGATATAAAAACGTATGAACACGCAATAAACTGAAAAGTGGAACTCAAACCAAAAGCTGTAGATGGAATGAAGGAGCGAACACAATTCTTTAGTACTTTCATTCAAATTTATTCTTCATGAACTTCTTCAGAAAAAAGAAACATTCTGTTGTAGCTCAGTGCAGATCTGAGCATTGCCATTTAGATTCTTGACATAGCTACAGAATGCCTTGTGATTATCTTTGGAATCTTTGGCAATTTTATTTTCGTAACTAGCTTTGGAGGATTTTATGAGGGATCTCAGCTTCTTACTGAGGCTTGTAAGGGTTTTTTTTAGCATCCTGGGATTTTCATCTTTTCTGCAACAGTTTCTTCCTTTTGTTGTAAAGTTTGTTTATGGCAGGGGGCCACCAGACTGGCTTTCTTATTTTGCAGGAGAGCATCTTGGTTCTATTTTGGATGGCATGATTCATGCATGAGTGGATGTGCTCGTACAGTGCCTTAGTGTAGGATTCAGCAGTCGAACTTTCAGTTCCCGTCTGCATGGGTGTCATGAAGTTTGTCGCTTCTGACTTGAGTAGCATGAAGTTGGCTTTGGAGAAGTTTTTTACAGAGGTTTCCTTACTGGGGGTGGGGGAGGGATGTGGATGTCAAGGGTGATTAGCTTATGGTCAGACCTGACCAACGAGATGGTGACCATAGGTGTGGAGCATTGATTTCCCATGTTGGTAATGACCAGGTCTAGGATATTTGAGCCCCTGGTGGGACTATGGATTAGTTGATCCAGGGCATTGGAATTTATGAATTCCAAGAACCATTGGACAAAGGTATTGGTACACAAGTAGTTTTCCCAGTTAATGGCATGGTAGTTGAAATCACCCAGTATTAGGGTGTTTGGTTGTATCTTAATATTTTCCAGTATGTTTAGAAAGGTGTAGTGAGATTCTTGGGGCATGGTGGGGGATCTGTAGCAAGCTACAATTTGGATTGCAGTCTTAGCTAGTGTTATTTGCACCTGGAGAATTTCAGACACATTGTGCTGGGCAACTAGCCTGGTGGTGTGAATATCCTTGGTGAATATGGACACTCCTCTACCTTTAGTGTTTCGGTCCTGGTTTGGTGGCCAAAAAGTGTCAATTATCATAGGATATGTTGTATATAGTTTCAAACATATTAATACCTAGGTGAGAAAGTTTTTATCATGTGGTACATGTCTTTCTAGAAGTGTAGTAAAGACCTCATGTAGGCAGGAAGAACATTCATCTTGTTACAAAACAACCTGATAAAGCTGAGCATCCATGTTATATGGTGCAAAAAATGAAGAAATATTTTTGTAAGTGAGAGCTCACAAGTTTAATATCATAAAAGTATAATTTGTAGTTAGAAAAAGTGCATAATTGAAAGAACCAGAAATTCTCTAAATGCAAGGGCATTCTGAAAAAAATAGAAGCTTTAGTTAAAGAAATTAAATTTGTTCCTCACTGAGAGCAGAAATGTCAAGAAGCCTAAAAAGGGACTGTGTGCCACAGTTCTGCATGTTACTGGAAAAGAAGAAAGTATTTCATATTTTTACCTTTTAGACAGATCAAAAGTACAAAATAGCAGCAATTTGACAGAAGTTAATGAATTATATTAAAACTCAACTTGCCATTTACTAACCATTTGCTTTGTTGTGAGGTACAACGTCTTGCACAGACTATAGATATTTATGTTACCATGCAAAGAATCAAGGTAACTGTGAACTTGGTGATGGCTGTAATTCATTAATAAGGAAAGTAATCTGTGGCATACAAAGTAAATAAATAAGAGGCAGGTTATTTACATAGAAACATACGCTATCTTATCAAAGACGTGGATGTATGCAAAGTGAGTCAAAATATAAGTACACTACTAAAATAATTAACTGCAGAAGGGGAAGTGTATAAGATAAACTTGTGAGCAAGTAAAAAGGCAAAGGTGGGAAACAGGGTGAGATTGCATTAACACTGTTTTAACAGCAGTGACAAGAAAGAGACTTATGGTACACAGAAGTATGATGCAGTTGAAATTCATGTCTCCTGTACTAGACATGATGGTATGCATAAAAAAGAGGTGATGTGTGTTTAATCATTTTTTTTTTTTAGATATGATGATAGAAAGACTCTTTTTGCAAAGATGAGTAAAATAAAAGTCAGGTATTTTTAAAATGCTATGCAAGTTGTTAAACACAGCCATTTCTTGTAAATGTTTCCTCCTAGCAAGCTTATTTAGCATAGAAGCCTACAGCAGGATCTTTTTTTCCTACACTTTTTATTACTTATTTGTTGTATATTCCTTAACCGATCGTATTTTTTGTATTCAGAATAACACCACTCTTTGCCCTGACTTGCTTTGGAATTCCCGGTGCTAATCCCATGCTGCAAAATCCTTCTTTATTATGCAATAATACCCCCTATATAACAGCCCTCATTGTGTAGTGATGCCCCTTGTGACAATATGAGGTATTGCCCGCAACACAAGGAGAAGTAGGGCAGTGGATGTGTAACATATGTCAGCACAGCTAGCTGGAATTTAGTAAAGAATTATATGTTATTTGAATATCAAACTGATTTGTACAGATGCTTATGCTGATAATCGATTTGTAAAGTTGCTTGTGTTAAAAATGTACCAATAGTGGTTTCTGACTGTATTGCAACTGAATTGAACAGGTGGATTATATCCTATGTAGGAGGGTCAGTCTGAAGGAGATTGGAGACTGTAAAGTGGTGGCAGGGGAAAGTGTAGTTAAGCAGCATAGAATGGTGGTCTGTAGGATGACATTGGTGATCAAGAAGAGGAGGAGGAGTGTGAAAGCAGTGCCAAGGATTAAATGGTGGAAGTTAAAAAAGGGTGATTGTGAAGTGGAGTTTACGGAAGAGTTAAGACAGGCACTGGAGAGTTACCGAATAGCTGGGTAACTACAGCAGAACTAGTAAGGGAGACTGCTAGAAAGGTGCTTGGTGTGACATCTGGACAGAGGAAGGAGGACAAGGAGACCTGGTGGTGGAATGACGAAGTACAGGAGAGTATACAGAGGAAGAGGCTGGCAAAGAAGAAGTGGGATTGTCAAAGAGATGAAGAAAGTAGACATGAGTATAAGGAGATGAGGCGCATGGCAAAGAGAGAGGTGGCGAAAGCTAAGGATAAGGTGTATGGAGAGTTGTATGAGAGATTGGACACTAAAGAGGGAGAAAAGGACCTGTACCGATTGGCTAGACAGAGGGACAGAGCTGGGAAAGATGTGCAGCAAGTAAGGGTGATAAAGGTTAGTGAGGGAAAGGTACTCACAAGAGAGGAGAGTGTGTTGAGTAGATGGAAAGAGTACTTTGAGGGGCTGATGAAAGAAGAGAATGAGAGAGTGAGAAGGTTGGATGATGTGGGGATAGTGAATCAGGAAGTGAAACAGATTAGCAAGGAGGAAGTAAGGACAGCTATGAAGAGGATGAAGAATGGAAAGGCTGTTGGCCCAGATGACATCCCAATGGAAGCATGAAGGTGCTTAGGAGAAATGGCAGTGGAATTTTTAACTAGACTGTTAAATGAAATTTTGGAAAGTCAGAGGATGCCTGAGGAGTGGAGAAAAAGTGTTTTGGTACCTATCTTTAAGAATAAGGGTGATGTGCAGAGCTGCTGTAACTACAGAGGGATAAAATTGATCAGTCACAGCTTGAAGTTATGGGAGAGAGTAGTAGAAGCTGGTTAAGAAGGGAGGTGATGATTAGTGATCAGCAGTATGGTTTCATGCCAGGAAAGAGCACTACAGATGCAATGTTTGCTCTGAGAGTGTTATTGGAGAAATACAGAGAAGGTCAGAAGGAGTTGCATTGTGTCTTTGTAGACTTGGAGAAAGCATATGACAGGGTGCCTAGAGAAGAGTTGTGGTATTGTATGAGGAAGTTGGGAGTGACAGAGAAGTACGGAAGAGTGGTACAAGATATGTACGAGGGTAGTGTGACAGTGGTGAGGACTGCAGCGGGAGTGACAGATCCATTTAAGGTGGAGGTGGGATTACATCAAGGATCAGCTCTGAGTCCTTTCTTATTTGCAGTGGTGATGGACAGGTTGACGGATGAGATCAGACAGGAGGCCCCATGGACTATGATGTTTGCAGATGACATTGTGATCTGTAGTGAGAGTAGGAATCAGGTTGAGGAGACTCTGGAGAGGTGGAGATATGCTCTAGAGAGCAGAGTAATGAAGGCCAGCAAGGCTAAGACAGAATATATGTGTGTAAATGAGAGGGAGGGTAGAGCAATGGTGAGGATGCAGGGAGTAGAGTTGGTAAAGGTGGACGAGTTTAAGTACTTGGGATCAACAGTTCAGAGTAATGGTGAATGCGGAAGAGAGGTGAAGAAGAGAGTACAGGCAGGGTGGAATGGGTGGAGAAGAGTGTCAGGAGTGATTTGTGACACACGTTTACCAGTAAGAGTGAAAGGGAAGGTCTACAAGAGGGTAGTGAGACCAGCTATGTTATATGGGTTGGAGACAGTGGCATTGACAAAAAGGCAGGAGTCAGGGCTGGATGTGGCAGAGTTAAAGATGTTAAGATTTGCACTCAGTGTGACCAGGATGGATGGGATTAGCAATCAGTAAATTAGAGGGTCAGCTCATGTTGGACAGTTTGGAGACAAACAAGAGAGACAAGATTGCGTTGGTTTGGACATGTGCTGAGGAGGGATGATGGATATATTGGGAAAAAGATGCTAAGGATGGAGCTGCCAGGTAAGAGGAAAAGAGGAAGGCCTAAGATAAGGTTTATGGACAAGGTGAGAGAGGACATGCAGGCAGTTGGTGTGACAGAGCAAGATGCAGAGGATAGGAAGAAATGGAAAGAGATGATCCACTGTGGCGACCCCTAACGGGAAAAGCCGAAAGATGATATATATATATATATATATATATATATATATATATATATATATATATATGAGTGTGTGTATTAACAGAGGATACTGCAAGAGTAGATGTTAAGCTGAGCTCCAGCTAACTCTGGAAAATACTAAGAAATTAAATTAGTGGGCCTAGGACATAAAGATGTTATCTCACAATTTTGAAAGCAGACAGAAATGCAATGTCTGTAATAAGCATGGCTTGTTAGTCTCTGTAGGAGGAGTAGACGTTTGTAATTGTTTTATAATTTCCAGAAGCTGTACCAGATCTGAGCAATACTCTTGTGTGTATATTATTCACATGTAGGTGCTAAATCTTGGCAGTTTCTAACAATTGGGGGTTGCATGGGAACCAACAGTCAGATGACCAGATGCATGTGATGTCATTAGCCTCAACAAACAAATTAGATCACTAGTGAAAACCTCCAAAGCCAATTATGCATTAAAACTAGTCTCCGAAAGAAAGGGAAACCACAAAGCCTTTTTCAGTTATGTCAGGAACCTCCATGGCAAAGCCCAGGTTTGTTCTGAATTTGTACTTAATAGTATCACTTACACTAATCTTGTTGACTTAGCCTGTTAGCAGATAGGTTGAACGCAAACTTCACCCGCTGTCCCCCCCCAAAGGCCCTTTCAACATCCCCAGTACTTATCCTGCATCTCACATCTCCGTAGATCAAGTGTTAAAGGCACTATCCAAGCAAAGAACAAAGCTTCCATGGGACCTGATAGTATCCCAGACTGTATTCTGCACCATCCTCAGCAAGAACTGGTTTTGCCATTGAGCATCCTATTCACACAAAGCCTAAGTACAGGCTTCATTCCAGCAGAGTTGACAACTGCCATTGCCATCCACTTGCACAAAGGTGGTGCCATTACTGACCCTGGAAACTATCGCCCCATTAGCTTGACAAGTCTGATCTGTAAAGCCATGGAGCATATTATTATGGATCTCAAACAAGGACATAGGCAATCTCCAAGCACTTGAACCTACCCAGTTTGGATTTGTAAAGGGGAGATCTTGCCTGTTGAACCTGGTTGACTTCTTTGCCACCAAGGTCCTGGATGAGGGAAAGTCAGTACATACAGCTTATCTTGACTTGACCAAGGCCTTTGACACAATCCTCCGTTTGGGCATCATTGAAAAGCTAACACAACTTGGCGTAAATCCTTATCTCATCAGGTGGGTGGCCAATTGGCTCATTGACAAGACCCTCAAGGTCAAAATAGGCATCTCCACCTCTGATAGCGGACCTGTCACTAGTGGAGCTGTCCTGGGACCCCTACTATTTGACATCTACTTCTCAGAGGTCCAGACAAAGACAAAAGGCCTGTGGCTTACCAAGTTTGCGGAAGACTGTAAGTTGGATGCTGTCATTGACTCCCCAAATAATGTTAACATACTGCAAGAGGGTCTTACAGCAACTAATGACTGGTGCCAAAGTCATTGCCTCAAGCTAAATGCAAAAAAAAATGTATCATCATACCATTCAGCAGAAACACATCCCCTACTGATTACCACATCAACGGCAACCCCCTAAACATACAACCTGTGGTGAGAGACTGGGGTACTCAGGTTGATAACAATATCACATTCAACCATCATGTAACGTCAGTGGTCAGAAAAGCCTTTTACTTGGTTCATCTCATAAATAAAGGATTGCATCCAGAAAAAAGGAGGTTATTACCTCTCTATACTCCTCTCTCATTAGACCAGTAATTGAGTATATCATCCCATTTGGTATGTACCTCTCCAAACATCTGTACCAACTAGAAAGGCCACAGAAATACCTCACAAAGAGAATCCATGGCCTCCATTATCTGTCCTATGAGGACAGGCTTAAACCACTATCCTTCTACTCGGTATCATACAGATTGCTCAGTGGTGATCTGTGTCTTGCCTACAAGGCAATCTTGGACCCTGCCCTACTAGAGTTGCTTCATATCCGTAAGTCTAACTCCTCGCGCATTACTAGCTTGAAAGGCTTGAATCTAATATGCGACATCAACAAAACCTGCTGGAAAGACAGGTTTGTCTCCCAGAGGATACCCCTTCTCTGGATTAGACTTCCCATACATGTCAAACAGAGTACCTCACTGACCTCTTCAAGCACACTTGATGATTGGATGGGAAACCACAAATTTGTCCCAGGGGTTCCACCTGTGTCCCTCATTGACAGGGGCAACAAGTGCTGACTGAGGCTTTTTTTTTGGGATAAACTCTTGGCTAGGCTTGCAAGGGCCCCAGGGCCGTTAGCCTAGTAACCTCCTATGATCCTATGACTCTGTACAGAAATAATGTTTTAATATTAGGTGAGAAAGAAGTCTCAGGGCAATCTGCATTTTGGAACTTGACATAGAAGGATCCCTGCCCTACTTCATCTTGCCTTACTCTATTAAGTAAGTAGGAAAAGTAATTCTCTAGATCAGTCAGGAAAATATAGCGAGAATAGTTAAGTATTGTTTTTCTGTAAATTTGTGAATCTTTTCAGCGGTGTTATTTTTAATATTTCCTGTGATTGAAACTCTGGTGTTTACTATAAATAGATATTTCATATTTTTGTGTTCTTTTATTATTTATTATTAAATGTATTTAAATTGTTCATTGTGGCTGGTCCTTTGGAGAATATTTTAACCTTTGAGAGTACATAAATCTATTGGTGACATTGTGGCTACTCCTGAAGCCTGGCTGTTTGGTCAGCATTACCATTTCTATTAATATTAATTTCACTCAGTATAACTGGGTACCCTTGCAAGAGCCTTAGATAGCGGGCTCTGTAGTGTCTGATGGCAGTGATAACTACCTTATAGTGTGGGCAGAAGGGGGCACAATGGATAAATATGTGCCAGAATTTCCCAGGTGTGTGTGTGTGTGTGTGTGTGTGTGTGTGTGTGTGTGTGTGTGTGTGTGTGCTACTTAGAGCAGGGACACAAAGCAATGGTTTCACAGAGAGAGTGTTGGACGACTTGAGTTGGACACTCAGCTGAGGACTTTATCCTGTAGCTGTGCTAGTGAGGAGGCTTACTGGGTTCCTGGAGGGAGACAGATGTAAAGAAATCCAGAACCTGGCTGACTGTATTCCTTTTGTGCTCTAAAGGGGAATTGTGTTTGATGCAGAGAGGACTGCATTTGAAAATACTGAGTGTATCCATTTGTATTCCAAGTGGACATCCCTCTGTAGTGTCAGTGGTGAGAATTCAGGCTCCTTGATTACTGGCCCAGAGTGGGGATGTCACATATTGGTGGCAGTGGTGGGATATTAATTGAATTTTTGTAGCCTGTAGGCACTTGTGACCATAGGTGTGTCCTCTCCGCATCCATAAGTTAAACATTCAGAGTTTCATTTCACAACAGTTTATTTATTTTTTGTTAGTTTAGTTTAATCAGGGAAAGCAGGCAAAGATATCAGTAGAGGATTATAACAAGCTGACAAAGAACCAGTTGGCCGAGGTGTGTGAAGCCAACGCACTGGTGTATTCCAACCTGACTAAAGAGGAAATGATTTTAGCCTTAATAATAGCTCAGACCAGCAATCAGGAGGATAACCAGTCTGGTGATGGGAATTTGCAGCCCCCAGAAACAGGACAGTTCACCTATTCCTCACAGGACTTAAAACCCCATCTGGAGTTAAAGAGACTTGAACTGGAGGTGAAATGTTTGGAATTAGAATCAGCAGAGAGACTGTGGCATTTGGAGGCTAAAGAAAATGCAAAGTGACTCTTTGCCAGCATCATGGACGTAATGGAAAAGGGAATAACTGAACCCGAGAAGCAATAAAGGTCAATACATTTCTTCAATAATTTACAGAGGGTGATAATTTTGGTATTTTTATACATATATTTGAAAGAGTATATAAACAGTATAATGTTGACCAAGGGCTTTGGGTATGGTTCCTGACCCCTTTACTCCACGGTAAAGCTGTAACTACTGTTTCAAAATTGTCTGATATTGATTGTTTAAACTATGAAAAAGTAAAGAAATGTTTACTTGAAAGCTTTACGTTAACACCTGAAGCTTACAAAAAAAAAGTTTTGTGAACATAGACACAAGGCAGTTGAAAGTGTGTGTGATTATATTGCTGAGTTAAGCATTTATTTTTATAGGTGGGTGAGTGGGTACCAGGACATCACTTTTGAAGGACTGGCAGACCTTTTTTTGAGGGAGTAAGCCCTTAGCACTTTACCTGAGGACATGAGAATCTGGATGCCAGACCGAGAGTGTAACTCTGCAGGTGAGCTGGAGAAAAAAAAGGGGGTCCCTCCTTATCTAGGAGGGCATCACTGCACAGGAAAGTGAATCAAATTGCTCTACATGGCTGTAAGGGAACCCATGATGGGCAGCCTAAACTACCCCAGCAGAGTCCACCAGTAACAAAGGAAGCCACTAGTTCATGTACACGGCCAGGACCAAGGGTTAAATATTTTAAATGTAACCAGTGGGGACATATATCATGCAGATGTCCATGGAGGCAAGGTGGGGAATAAAAGGAGGGGGAGCCAGCAAGTGGGAATAACAGTATGCCAGTGGTAAGCTGTCTGGAGGCAACAGGGGTACCAAACTATAAGAGTTTATATCTTATCTTAGTGGATGGAAAACAGACCACTGCTAAGAGGGACACATCCTCTGGCATAACCATTGTAAAGCCTGCACTGGTTAAACAGGAGCAGTACTTGCTTGGGCAGTCCACTCCAGTTTGATTTTTAGGAGGGACCCCATTCCAAATGCCTTTGGCCAGGTTTCACCTTGACTGGGAGGATGGAAAAGGAAGCAAGTGAGTAGGTGTGTTTGAGGATATCCCTGCAGATGTCCTGATACAGAATGATTTTGATAATGCAGTACATTGTGTGCATGCAGTTACATGCAGTCATGCTTGGAGACAGGCATGTGGGTCTGGTAGCCTGGAGGAGACCCAGACAGACACCAGTCCTGAGGTCAGGGCTGGTGAGGTGGCTATTTCAGGGAGGGAGCTACCCTGTAGCAGTAAGCCTGAAACTGAGCATAGCTGCTGGTAGGTACTAATGTTCCCTTGGACAGAGTGACTGCAAGGGCAGAGGTGAGTGGTAGTACCTAGGCTGACAGTGAGGCACTGCTGTCAGAAGATATTAGACTTCCTGTGGAAGGGGATCTGGGAAGAGTCACAAAAGTAGAACTGTGACAGGCTGAACTCTCAGACCCTACATTACAAGGCATGAGGGATGTAGCTAAG
The DNA here is from genome assembly GCF_019279795.1 of Protopterus annectens. Lineage (NCBI taxonomy): Eukaryota > Metazoa > Chordata > Ceratodontiformes > Protopteridae > Protopterus > Protopterus annectens. Next base: position 156,955,493 of record NC_056726.1, read on the forward strand.
GAAGCACCTGACTGTCAAGGAAAGAGTGAATCTGTATACTGGAACAAAGGGTTATTGTATAGAGAGTGGACCCCTGAGGGAGGGCTAGAGGTTGTGGTAATACAGCAGCTGGTAGTGCCTAGAGCCTACATCTGGAAGCTCTAGCCATAGCCCATGACATTCCTTTTGTAGGTCATATGGGCATAAAGCATACCAATAGACATACCATGCAGAACTTTTATTGGCCTGGGATTGCAAGAAATGTAATAGGTTACTGGTACTGCAGGACCTGAGAGCAGTGCCAAAAAGTAAGCAAGGCAGGAGACAAGGTCAGAGCTCCTTTGATGGCTTTGTCTGTGACTGAGGAGCCATTTCAGAGGGTGGTTATGGATATTGTGGAGCCTCTGAGTACCCAAAGTTCCACAAAGAAGAAGTATATCCAGGCATTAGTAGATTATGCTACTAGATTCCCTGAAGTGGTGGCTTTGTCTACCATTGAGGCAGAGAAGGTGGCAAATGTTTTGTTACCGACTTTCAGCAGGGTGGGTTTCCAGAGAGAAATACTGACTAATAGAGGCGGTAACTTCATGTCAGCCCTGCCAGCTTGTCTGTGGAAATGCTGTGGGGTGAAGCACCTAAAGACCACCTTCTACCATCCCAACATTAATGGTCTTGTGGAGAGGTTAAACTCTAAACTGCAGACCATGCTACAGGCATTTGCAGACCAGTTTAAGAGAGAGCTGGACAAATATTTGCCCTATCTGCTGTTTGCTTACAGAGAGGTACCCCAGCAATTCACAGTTTTTTCACCCTTTGAGTTGGTGTATGTGCATAGGGTGAGGGAGCCTTTAGATTTGATTTGTGATTAGTGGGAGAGTGAGTGTGAATCCCACAAGGAGTCTTTTGTGGCATATGTCCTACACCTCAGGACAAGGCTTAGGGATCTCATGGGCTTGGCCTAGGAAAACCTGTCAGGAGCCCAACAGCAGAAAAAGGTCTGGTATGACAGGAATGCTCAAGACAGTATGCTGTGGGACAGTAGGTGATGATTCTCATTCCTGTCAGACTCAGTAAGCTGCAGGCAGCTTGGCAGGGGCCTTTCAAAGTAGTAAGAAAGGCCAGAGATTTTTAACTACATGGTAGAACTGCTTGGCAGGAGGCAGGCACACAAATTGTACCATGCTAACATGATGAAACCTTACCATGATAGGGAGGCTGTTGTGCTAAGTATTTTCAGTGGGAGGCAGGAGGAGTCTGAGGGGGATCTATGGCTACAGCGAGCCAGCCAGCAAAATGCCAAGTTACTGTGGTGGAGCCTAGGATTGTAGGGATATGTCATGACAGTGCAGCACTGTAGTGGGATCAGCAATGCCAGTGCAGATGGGTTCTCAAGACAGGGCATGAGTTAATATATTCCCAAACAAGCTCATTCCTCTCAAGCAACATTTCTCAAGGTTCAGTTAAAAATTAGATCGGGTGTTCAAAGGGGGGAGAGAGATGCGATAACGTGAGGTAATACCAGCTATGCAAGGAGAAGTAGGGCAGTGGATGTGTGACATATGCCAGTACAGCTAGCTGGAATTTAGTAAACAATTATATGTTATTTGAATATCAAACTGAGTTGTACAGATGCTTGTGTTGAAAATGGATTTGTAAAGTTGCTTGTGTTAAAATGTAAGAACAGTGGGTCCTGATTGTATTGTAACTGAATTAAATATAAATATATATATATATATATATATATATATATATATATATATATATATATATATATATATATATATATATATATGTTAACAGAGGATACTGGAAGAGAAGTGGTTAAGCTCAGCTCCAGCTAACTTTGGGAAATAGTAAGAAATGAAATTACTGGGCCTAGGACATAAATATGTTTTCTCACAGTTTTGAATGAAGCCAGAGACACAATGCATGTAAGAAGTATGGTTTGTTAGTCTGTGTAGGAAGAGTAGAAGTTTGTAATTGCTTTGTGACTTCCAGAAGCTGTACCAGATCTGAGCTATGCACTTGTGTGTGTATTATTGACATGTAGGTGCTAAGTCCTGGCAGTTTCTAGCAATAGGGGTTTGCATGGGAACCAGACGTCAGATGACCAGATGCATATGATGTCATTCTGTACAGAAATAAGGTTTTAATATTAGGTGATACAGAAGTCTCAGGTAAGTCTGTTTCTTGGAACCTGAAACAGAAGGTTCCCTGTCCTACTTCATCTTGCCTTGCTCAATTAAGTAAGTAGGAACAGTAATTATCTAGATCAGTCAGGAAAATATAATGAGAATAGTTAACTATTGTTTTTCTGTAACTCTGTCAATCTTTCCAGCTGTGTTATTTTTAATATTTCCTGTGATTGAAACCCTGGTGTTTACTGTAAATAGATATTTTGTTTTTTCTTGTTCTTTTATTATTTATTATTCAATGCATTTACACTTCTCACTGTGGCTTGACATTTCGAGAATATTTTAACCTTTGAGAGTACTTATATCTATTGGTGACACTGTGGCCACTCCTGAAGCCTGGATGTTTGGTCAACACTACCATTTGTATTAATATTAATTTCACTCAGTATAATTGGATACCCTTGCAAGAGCCTTAGGTAGCTGGCTTTGCAGTGTCTGGTGGTAGTGATAACTACCTTATAATGTGGGCAGAAGGGGGCACAATGGGTAAATATGTGCCAGCCTTTCACAGCTGTGTGTGTGTGTGTGTGTGTGTGTGTGTGTGTGTGTGTGTGTGTAAAATCAAATCTCACAGTGTTTGCATCAGCTACTTGGAGCAGGGACACAAAGCACTGGTTTCACAGAGAGGCTGCTGGAGGACTTGGCTTGGACACTTAGCTGAGGGCTTAACCCTACTGGTGTGCTAGTGGGAGGTCTTACTGAGGCCTTGAAGGGAGATAGATATAAAGAAATCCAGACCCCGAGCTGCCTGTGTTCCCTGTGTGCTCTTACGGGAATGGTGCATGATGCAGAGAGATCTGCATCTGGAAATACTGAGTGTACCCATTTGTATTCCAAGTGAATGTCCCTCTCCAGTGTCAGTGGTGAGGATTCAGGCTCCTTGATTACTCACCCAGAGTGAGGCCATCACACCTCTAACTTTACCAACTTCCAGGGTACATTATCTTGATCTGATCTCCCATGCAGTTCTCTAGGAAAAAATATTTAGCATCTCTGTATTTTGCCTAATCAAGACTATATCTGTCACATTATCCTGTTTTGTATTAATATTAGCACACTGGATGTACCCCCGTTGTTGCAGTATAAGAGAGGTCCTTGATTATCATGTTTAGTTGAAATAAATGTGCCCGACTGTGACATTCCCAGCCTCCACCAATAATCATCATGTATTTGATCTTACATATGGCATGTTAAGGTCCCCAGCTGTCATAATTCTGTCACTGATTACTATCTTGACAATACAGGAATACTAAATTGCAGGGACTTAATCTTTCACCATACCATTTGTTCATGGACAGAAGTTTGAAAAGCAAATTACCTATTTTCTCATTGTTACACTTTGTCAAAATCACTACATCTTAAAAAAATGCAGCAAAAAATCAGCAGAGACATACGAGAAAAACTCCAGAAAACAACATGAGTTGAAGGTAGAAAACAAAATAAAAACACAAAAGCCAAATAAAGCAAGTATTATTGAATCACGTGTCTAAAAACATATCACCTGCCAGTTCCTAACAAGATGTGAACATAGTTCAAAATAAAAATAGCAGTATAACTAGAACCCAGGAAGAGGGACAGAGCAAGACATCAGGTAACCTTTTATTAGACCTTTAGTAATTGCAGACACCTAATACATGCTGATCTAAGAACTAGCAGGGACATTTTGCATATATTAGAAACAGGGGGGAGGGACTGAACAAAAGATGCATCAAATTACAGTAAAATACAATTGCCCTTTTGCTAGACAAAACAAAGAAAATAAAACTAGTACTATTAAGCACAAAGTTAAGGTTTTAGAACTGATAAAAGACCAAAAACAACTGAACTATTGTTACACATACTTGATTCTTTTAGAGAATTGAAAAAAAATCACAATAAAGAACAAACTCAGTCCATTAGTTCACAGACAAATACAGTACAGACAATGAGAATGTATTACTTTTAGAAAGAATAACTGCCGAAAGCATTTCAATCATTGTATAACAGCAGTAATATATGGTTAAAGTATGAGTTATGGTTTGATATACACTTCGTCTATATATGATCACTCAGGTTTCACTCTTGTAACCAGAAGCCAACAGACATGGGTGTGTCACATTATAACCCCCTCGCTAACCACATAGCAATGCTATAACAAGATGTTTACATTTTACCATCTACTGGAAAGTCACCAGTATCCACATAAGCATATCTGAAAAGGGAATAAGTACATCACTATTGTTAGTATTCCTTGAAATCATTAAGTTGGAATAAAGTTATTTCTGAAAAACAAATTTTAGTAATATTTTTAAGAAGATATTCAAGATGTTGCCTCTTAGAAAGGCAATTTAACTGGTATTTTATAATTTCCTGTAATGGAAACTGGGAGGAAGTAGCATTCATTGGCTCCATTTGAAGTGAAATAATATTTGAGATAATACATATCAAATTTAGTTTGAGAAGAATATATTACTTTCTGACTGAATCATAGTCTTACATGCAATAAAAGAGATGCCTCTTTACAATGAAACCTAGAAAGTGCTCTCTTAATATTTTAGTCTTTTATTGGACAGAGACAAACTCAAATACTGTCAAAGAAAATATTAAGTGGGAGAATATGCATTTAAAATTTTGCTTTTCCTAGTAAAGCTAGCTAGACTGAAAAATATTTCTTTAAACTTTCTACTCTTAATTGCAATAGTTATATGTGTATGTGTGTGTGTGTGTGCGCGCATGCGTGTGTGTGTGCGTGTACATGTGTGTGAGAGACAGGCAAAAATAAAACATAAGAATTTAATAGCTTCTATAATTGGTGCATCATCCTTATAATAGGGATTGTAGTGAAAAAAATCAAGCAAGATAATTTTATTATTCATTTACCTTATCAAATTATCAGATTTCATAAGAATATGAGCATTAGAGATGCTGCTGTTTAACATGTTTCAGATATTTTGAATAAATGCTCACATCTGTAATAAATATAATAGAAGGAATGATTAATCTTTTTTACATATTAACTAATCAGATAAGCTCACGGGACCCAAGTTGATAGCAATCTCTCCTTTGACAACCACATTGCCAAAGTGGTTAGAAAGACCTTCTACATAGCCCACCTCATCATGAAAGGATTCACATCTAGATCAAGAGAGGTAATCGTGCCCCTTTATTCATCCCTCATCAGGCCCATCATAGAATACAATGCCCCTTCTGGTATGTACCTTACCCGACACCTGCAGCAATTAGAAAGACCCCAAAAGTACCTCACCAAGAGGATCAAGGGACTCAAGCAGATGCCACATGCTGCTCGGTTAAAAAAACTCCAGCTCTACTCAGTTGCATACCGCCTACTTCGAGGCGATCTATGCTTGACATATAAAGGTATGTCCAATCCAGAATTAATGGACATGCTCCACCTCAGTAAATCTAAATCCCTTAGAGCCACACGCTCGAGGGACTTGAACCTCAGCACAGAAATAAATAGAACTTGCTGGAGGGACAGATTCATAACCCAGAGGCTCCCTTCACTCTGGAATAGAATTCCAATTCATGTTAGGCAGAGCACCTCACTGAATCTCTTCAAGAAGAATCTTGATGAGTGGATGGGGGATCATAGGTTTGTCCCGGGGATTACTTCCTTGTCACTATTAGACAGAGGCACAGTAAACTAAACCTTAAAAAGGGCACAGTATACTCAAATCAAGGAGTAGCGTAAGCCAAACAAAATCGGGCTAGGCTTGTAATTGCCCCAGGGCAGATAGCCTAGTATGAACCTATGAACCTATGACACAGCTTTCACTTTTGGGAGTGCTGTCTGGCTAAATGACTTGCTTAGAGTCCCACAGGAGGCAATTACAAGTGGAAGGAATCTAACCCTTGACTACAGGAAGCAGACTGTAAATAACCCAAAATTTTAATACTCTGCACTAACTGTCTAAACAAAACTATCACTTTCTTGGACAATATAGTTTCAATAGTACAATGTGTTGTGTCCTGAAGAGTAGATATCCCTGGTTTATTTATTTATTTTTTATTTTTATTTATTTATTTTATTTAACATTTGTTAACCGGGAATGTCCGACTAGGTTCCACAGAGCCTGTTTTCAGCAGAGGCCCGGGGAGAAATGCTCCAGATGCATGTCTTTGGAATTTTAATTCTTTAATAATAATAATAATAATTTTAATTCTTTAATAATTTCAATTTTTAATTTGGTTTATATCTGTAATTATCTCAACAGAAAAGGGTAGAATTTGTTATGCTGAGAATAGCTACAATGTTTGTATACACAGGTTGTCAAATGCATGTGTAAGGGGAGAAAATGTATACTGCTTCTGAACTTGAACGAGAAAGATCATGTTTTATGTAGCAGAATGATTTTGTCACTTTGTGATTTTAGTGAGGAGGAAAAATTTATGAATATTATTGTCAAGAAATATCAAACAGAATGAATGGCATGTTGGCTGTCTTTCCCATACTTTGTATCCAAATTTATGTTGCAAAAATATATTGTAAAGTTTAAGAAAGAGTCTCTCATATAATATTTTAGCTAGTATTGTGTGATAGATGTTTAAAATATAAAGTGGGTGATGATAAGGAACTATATTTCCCTGCTTTTTGCTTGCTTCGTGGAATCTAAAAAATATATTTGAATTAATATTGGGCTGAGTAGCTGCAAAAGGTATGGAAATAACTGTGAAGACAGTGCTTCGTAAAATTCTACTATATGTGTGTGCTAGGCCTAGAGCACTTTATTTCTTTAGCTAATGCAGTAATATGGTTAATTCACAAAATTCCAACAGGGTTCTGTGGTAATGATGAAACTCCTTAAAGGTAAATTATTTAGCCATGAGTCATTTACAATAATAGTCGCTATTAAGTTATTATTATTATATATTTCTGTAAAATAATTTTGAATTAAATTTATTAGTCATTCATTGCAGGACTTCCTAACTTATATTTACAAAGTGTAATTAAGATTACAGGTCTAGCAATTGTTTAGAAACAGTTTATTACTATTTATCCATTTGATACGCTTAGTAATAATTGTCATTTTTCTGTGTTGTTCTCTTTATGGTTTTTGCCATTGCGCTGATTGCATTATTCACTGCATTACTCCATGTAAGTACTTTACCACTGTAGTCTGTGCGTTGCACTTTTCATTGTTCTCAGGTTGGAATGGAAAAAAATCATAGGACCAGCCCCCTTACCCAGTAATCAAAATAATGAACAAATTAGTACAGAAATGTATGAATGAATGAACAAACAAATAAATAAATACATAAAATGTTTAAGCATCTGGCATATTTCACATTTATCAGTTTGTAGGTTCATAGGTTCATAGGAAGTTGCTAGGTTAATGACCGTAGAGCCCTTACAAGCCTAGCCATATTTATCCCATGTTGACCCAATTGCCGGTAGTTAGGTGAATGAAGGTCACAGAGATAAGAGTGTATGATAGTTAATACTGACTTCCTCTATCCAGGATGGACATGGGCATCAAGGTCATCCATCCATTGATCAAGTTGTGTTTGAAGAGGGTCAGGGAGGGGCTCTGTTTCACTTGAAATGAAAGCTTGTTCAGGAGAAGTGGCTGTCTCTGGGAGATGCATGTATCTCTCCATTATGCCCTGTTCATGTCAGAGGCTAGGTTAAGATCCCTGGAGTGAGAGACCCTCCTGCACTTTGATTTATGAATGTATAGCATTTCCATCAGGGCCAGGTCAGAGATTGCCCTGTAAGCCAAGCACAGGTCACCGCTTAGGAACCTGTAGGAGACAAAATACAGTGACAGGGCCATCAGGCTTTCCATGTAGGAAATGTTTTGTGTACCCTGCAATTTATTGGTGAGAAACCTCTGTGGTCTCTCCAATTGTTGCATGTGTCTGGTGAGGTACATACAAAAGGGAGCATTGTACTTAATTATTGGTCTGATGAGGGCCAAGTATAATGGAATTATAACAGCATTAGATCTAGATGTGATGCTTTTACTTAGAAGATGTGTCACATAGAAGGATTTCCTTACTACTGTGGATACATGGATGTCAAAGTTCAGACTGCTATCAACCCGAGTACCTAGCTCAGGTACCACTGGGTCTACACTTGGGGGGGGGGGATGCTGTCTATAATGTAATTAACCATGATGTCAGCTTTCCCAAAGGGAATAATAATGCATTTGAAATCAGTCATTTGTCTGCATTAACTCTGTCTGCAGTATATTAACATTATTGAAGGAGTCAATAATTGCTCCGAGTTTGCAATCATCAGTGAACTTGGTCAGCCACAGGCCGAATTCTGAATAGTAAGTGACTTATCACAGAACCATGCGGTATGCCACTGGTGACTGGTCTTTTTCTAGAGGTGATGTCACCCACGTTGACAGTATGTGTCCTGTAGGTGAGCCATTTGGCTACCCATCTCATAATGTAGGGGTTAATTCTCAATTGGGAGAATTACTCTAGAACACCTGAATGAGGGATTGTGTCAAATGCCTTGACTAGGTCAAGATAGGTGGTATGCACTGTCTTTCCCTCATTCAAGGCCTTGGTGACTTTCTTGAAGAAGTCAACCACATTTAACAGGCATAATCTACCTTTATCAAATCTGAACTGGGTTGGGTCCAGAGTTTGGAGATTACTTATGTCCTTGTTAATAAGGTCCGGAATGATTCTTTCCATGGCCTTGCAGATTAGTCTAGTCAAGCTTATGGGCCTATAATTTCCAGGGTTAGTTGATGGTCCCCTTTGTGCAGAAGGATTACTGTTGCTGTCCTCCATTCCACCAGAACATAAACAGTTTGCAGGCTGTGTCTAAACAGGGATTCAAGTGGGTCTGATAGGTCATGTTTTAAGTTGTTTAAAAGGCAACCTGGTATGTTGATTGGTCCCATTGATACCATGTTTTTGGCCTTGGAAAGCACAGAGATGACCTGCTGTCTTGAGATATAGCCTGAAGAATGGTGGCAGGTATACTTTGGGGATGACTGGAAGAGACAGGGGAGTGAAGTTTGTTCCAAATCTGTCAACTAGCAGGTTGACCATTATGTCCGGTTTAGTATGGGTGGTGGCATCCACAAGCTGTTCAATGCATAGCTGGGTATTCCCTTTTAGATTATGGATGTAGAATATCTTGTGATTAGTCTTATCTAGGGAGGCTATTTTTGCTTTGCAGTTAACTATGGAGTTCAGTTTATATGAGGAGACTTCTGGAATATAACTGAGAATTTCACAGCAGTATATCAAATGTGGCTATCAGTGCAATACAATCCATATCCATTTAGTTACAGACAAAAGGAAATGTTTTCTTCTGTACCAATTATTTTCTTGGTGTGTGTGTGCGTGTGTGTGTGTGTGTGTGTGTGTGTGTGTGTGTGTGTGTGTGTGTGTGTGTGTGTGTGTGTGTGTGTGTGTGTGTGAGAGAGAGTGCCTTCTTTATTATGCAGGTGAAATGTTTGGAGTAAAAGAGTCTTTGTCAAACCACAAAAAACAGAAAGGGAGAGCACAGGATTTAGGCATTGCGTTTACTTTGCAAACAATCAGCTAGGATGTTTTCAGATAATATTTTATTTCACTTATTATTTCTGTACAGTTGTTAACTAGTAATGTCCAACTATGAAGTCCCTATTTTCAATGGAGGCTCATAGAGAAAAGCTCCAGAAACATTTGAGTATATGAATATAATACATAACAAAAACAACTCTGAAATGAAACAGCATTACATTATAATTCTGAACAGTGTAAGAACAGGCAATAATATACATTGTGTGTACATACTGTACACTAAATCGATAAGTATTGGTTATAAAGTTTGTTGAAAGCAGGAGAACAATGCACAACAACTATTGCTTTTCCCAGGAAGAATAAACATCTGCATGACATTAATGTCTAATATGGGTGCTGCAGAGAGTTCCCAAAATGTCCAAAGAACAAATATGAACATGGCTGATACAGCTAGAGTGATCTAGAAGTACTAAAAAGAAAATACTCTTAGTAAACTACTACAATATGCAATTTCAAAACAATATGCTATCGGCAATTTGCACGTTGATACACTGTTAATAATTATTCCTGGAACAATTTTCATAAACTAATTAATAGCATAGTGGCAGTCTCATTACACTGCTAAATTTTTTTCCAAAAAGCTATTTTTTTTATTTATGTGTTTTAAAACATGCATTGGCTTGATCCTAAATGTGGTCGTCATCCTCTCTTCTTGGTATATGTACTAGCTGTCGTTCAGAAGTCTTAAATACTTTGTATCACACTACTGAAGTGTTAGCCTAATGAGGACATCTGAGTGTGTATTGGAGTTTATGAGTAAACATCAGATAATTTAGGCATAGGTACTAATAAAACTCCAACTGTCTGTGAGTATGAAGGGCTAATTTAAAGCTTGAGTAAACTTACAATAGGATAGCTAGACTTGGTGCAGGACATCACTGTACACTTTGCCACTGTACTAAATATGTATGATGTCAAGAGAGCTGGCCAGTATTGTTCAGTAGAGCATATGCTGTTTGATCTGGAGGAAAGATCAGGTAGTAACTGACGTATCATGTAAGCTAAGGAGTCCAGAATTTGCAGGGAACCTGGAAGATTATATGTTGTAGAGGAAAACAGGATGTGGACTAAAGAATGCTGACCAGATCAAGTAGGAATTCTTGAGATAGGTGACAGGTAAACAACACAGCAGCTTGTTCTGACCTTCAATGGAGATAGATCTGACCCTTTGGTGCCTTCAGTGGTAGCCCATCCTACAAATGTACCCAAGACTTCAGTTAATGTACATATTTATTAACAGATACACAGCACTACAGTCACCGTATCATTTTTTCCCTTGACTCTGTGTATGGAAACACAGATGAAGAGTAATGGATACTGAAGAGATGTGCTGTTTGTGAGGCATGCATGCATTCTGACAAGTCTCACAGACCTACAGTGTAAACAAAATAAATTTAGCAGCCATTTGTAGCAATTAGTCCAGGGCCAAGGAAACATGCACAATATTTCACGTAATACACACTGTGTACAGTTATGAGTTAAGCAATGCAGATTTAATGTGTGAACAAGAGGCAATTAAAATTCAAGGGGTGTCTACCAGGTTAATTCTCAGAGAATAAGAACTTGTCCAAAAAGATCTCCTTTCTATTTATACATCACCTAGAGCTTTTAGCCAATTCTTTCAAACTGACTCTGTTTGGGTTGTAATTTGTATGAGACAGCTATGTTAATATTTATATTAGTATACATGTACACCAGTTCAATTAAATATAATTTCATCTGCAACCTAATAATAAGCATTTTGACCAGTGTTTACAGACTTGTATACCTAATGTCAGAACACTGATTTTCATGTACAGTATTAATCATAAATACAACAAATTTCTTTTCCTGCAGAATCATTCTTGCACTTAACCTGGTGTATGGTTCTAATCTTCCTAATGCTATTTTATGTTTTATGCTATACTGAAGTTGAAGCAGACACTGCTGCTAAAATGTAGATGTTACTTTTCCATTAATTAGCATGTTGTTCCAAGGATCTAGCATGTGACAAAGCAAAGGTGACACCACAATACTACATCACTTTTAAGATATGCTGGAATACTGCAGTTAACAAATACAAAGGGTGCAGACAACAGCTAGACTTTGTGTTCTCCAGTCATGCACTAGAAGGCTTCAGAGAAATTTGTCTCCAAAGACTAAATGAGTATGGCATGCCTAATAATAATAAGTTAAAAATCCCTGTTCCAGTTGACCAAAAGCTTCACTGGAGTAAAGGATTTCACAGGTGGGGCATATGAAAAGGTTTTAGCTGTGGACTTGCATGAAAAAAACACAAAGCCACTCTAGACAGTTGGAAGCAAGAGAAATGTGCAGCAGACCTTTAGTCTCACATGCAGTATGACATAAGGTGGATTTTATTCACACTCTAGACGATTGTTGACACAGCAGTGCAGCATTGGTGCCTACTGCACTTCTGAGTGTGTTGTCTTTTGGATGGGAGTTTAATCTGAGGCCCCATCTGCTTGAGTGGGTGGTACCTCAGGTGAATATAAAAAATCCCACAGCACCTATCGAAAAGAGGATTGGTCCTTCATTTAACACAACATAATACTTTATTTACATATTAACATATTTACAAAACGTACATATTTACAGGCACATGTATACACATTTCTATTGTTAATATTAAACATTTCACAGCCTTATCATTACCCTTTCTTAATTGATCACCTCTCCATCATCCACAACTATAACGTGATTTTTCACATTATATCTGACAAAATCAATTTTCCATTAAACAAAATTTCATTCAGCCTTTCATTCTAAATAACCTATATTATGTAGAATGAATTCTTATCTATTCTTTTTGCGTATTCTTTATTTTTATTCTTTTAATATCCATACTTAATCATGTTTGTATTGATATTGTTTATGTCATTAATATTCTCAAAAAAAGTTCTTCACATAATTTTTCCAGAGTTTCTCCAGTCTTTTACATTTCAAAAGTACATGCTCCATTGTCTCTTCCTCCCCACAAAATAAAGACAGTCTTTCAACTTTCCTGTCTGGTAACTTATTTCTTGCCAGTCTCCATAGGAAATCCTGATACTCTGTGCTCTGTTACCCCACTTTTCCTTAGTTTAATGGCTTTAATCACTTCCTCTGTTAATTTTCACATGGATTTTTCATAGTAATATTGTTTCACCACATTATCTCTTTCTTTGTATCATCAATTGTTATTTACCTTGTTAGCATTTCTTTCTTGATAATTTTTAATTTCTTCATTTACATATTCTTTTTCTCTTTTTCTTATTTCATCGTCTCACAGAACCTTTTTGCATTTATATGTAAACATTGTCATTATTATAGGTTCATAGGTTCATACTAGGCTATCTGCCCTAGGGCATTTATAAGCCTATCCAGAGTGTGTTTGGCTTTCACCACCCATTTTAAATTAATTTTGCTATGCCCTTTTTCGAGGTTAGTATACTGTGCCTCTGTCTAACAGTGACACAGAAGTGATACCCGGGATAAACATACGATCTCCTATCCACTCATCAAGATTCCTCTTGAAGAGAGTCAATGAGGGACTCTGCCTAACCTGGATTGTCTTCCTTTACCCACTTTAATATCATATACAAGTTTAAAGAAGCACAATAAACAACTAGAGTTAGTAACCCAAATTCTCCCTTCATCCTCAATTATATACAATAAGTAAAGCAAAAATCCTACAGTTACCTGGAAGGGCTGTGGGAGCCAGTCACGTCTTGGATTAAACGAATCCCTGCGGAACCCTTTTATTTTGAGCAGTTCTAGTTACTGATGCCATGTTAGTTTCCATGGTGATGCAAAGGCATTCTTCTTGTCTGGCTGCTAGGGAGCAAAGTTACTTGCTACAGAATTTTCCAGGAGGTTAGGCTTGGTCAAAAAAAGAAAAAAAAACCTGGAGGCAATTCATTCCTGATCAGTCCTTTATTCATTGCAGTTAGGCAGATGAGCGCTTCTGAGACAGTGTTCAACTGAGCTGAAATTTATCATGAACAATGTAAGGCAGCCTGCCTTAGGCAGGCAGTAATCTGAACTATGCCCAGTAGGCATGCCTCAGTTATGGGAGGGGCTGAAGGGTGTACCTTTTGGGAGTATAGGACTGCCCTTCCTCCTTAACCCTTAAGGTGCTGGTATTATGCACAAAATACATAAATACATAAAGAAAATCATGCCTTGTTTTATTAAACCTATCAGACCTAGTAGATTTGGCCATTATTATTAAGTATGAATCGTTTATAAGACTTAAGCAGTAGAATATAATATTCATCAGTTTTTCAGTCCATCTGGATACTTGGAATATCTAATGAAGGCATAATATGCATATTAACAAACACATTTGTCAAAATTTCAAAAATGTACATTCTCTTTCAACAAATAATTAAGTTGTCAAAGCATCATGTTTTTTATGAGGCCCACAGTTAATGTTAAAATGCGCTTTAGCTACAGAGGTGCTTCATCAGCTATGCCTATCTGGATAAGAGGGTATATTCCAGAAGATGAAAGCAAACCCATCCAAAAGCAAAATAAAAATTAAAAAGCAAAAAAATAAAAAAACAAATACTTAGGAACAAAACATTATATTGGAGGTGGTCTTTTAAGTCTACCAAAATGGCATTCTAATGCTGTATCTGGGTTGCATTTGCTATGTCCATGAATGTATCTATCTAGTTGTTAAAATGCCTGGCCGTGACAACATTTAAATTGTAGGTGCCCAGTGCCAAGATTGAAGTGGGAGGGCTATTGGGACAGAGATACAACAAGTCAGCTGTGTCTTATAAGTAAGTTGTTTAACGTTAGATGGTAGAAATGGGTCCAAATATAACCCTTTGACAAGAAGACTACTTTTGCTTTACCATGGACGCTAACATGGCACCGGTAACTAGGACTACTCAAAAGAAAAGGGTTCCACAGAGATACTTTTAATCTAAGACTTGACTAGCTCCCACAGCCCTTACAGGTAACTGTAGGTCAGGGATACTTTTAATCCAAGACATGACCCCCCCCCCCTCCCATGGCCCTTACAGGTAACTGTAGGAAGTTTTGCTTTACTTATCTACTGTTACCTCCTCTGCCTACAAGCAAGGAGGGTGCCAGCATGTCAGTTATTAACATCCTTATGAGAGCATGGTATCTTGGCTTATTACTCATATACAACACATTTCTTTGCACTAGATTTAATCATGGACCACATATAAAAGAAAACTCCAATTGCACAATTTCCTTTCTGTATTTTACTGGGATCTGTAAACATTGGAGAAGTGGTGCAGGGGTTAATGTTGTTGCCTCACAGTAAGAGGTCCACTGGTTTGATTCTTGTCTGGGGTATCCACCTTCAGTATTTTATCCAAATGTTCCTTCTCCCTTGTAAATAATACCTCCGCCTAAATAGTAATGCCTTAATTTTTTTCTCAAATTGTTTTTGTATTTCATTTTTATGTTATAATACTCTCTTGTATCATTCATTAAATTTTCTAATACATTTTTTTATAATTTCCCCATACTTCACTTTTTACATCATCCTGTTACTGAAAAAACACTATTTATCCTTCTTTTTATATTTAATTCACCACTCAGACAAGTGTTTATAGAAGTCCTTAATGGTTATATGATCCTTCCATAACTACAATACTTCTACCCCATAATTTCATATTTATTCTTTGTATTCCCTTTCCTGTTTTAATACACTTACCTCCATCCATCTTGCTAAATGTTTTGAAAATCCCATCACAATTGTATCACCATCTGCTAGCTGTAGCCTTCTGATAATAATACATATTCAGTTTCAAATCAAAGTGCCCCTTTCTATAAGTTCATTAACTTTTGTACCACATAGCTTTACTTTTACACCTTCCCCTTAAATCACAAAGTCACCTAAAATTATAATTTTCATGTTAACCTCCATTTAGTCTAATACTTGATGAATAGTTTCTTTCCTTGTTTCCTTGCTAGCTGTATATGCATGTGATGCTATAATTCTATAAGCATGTTCTCTCCATCTCACATTTACGACAGCTAACCTTCCCACCCTTACCAATGTTACACCTAATATTTTCACTGTGTTTTACACAGCACAGCCACTCCAGAACAACTTTCACTTCCTTAATTCCATATTGTATTTTAACCCTATGATTTTTCTGTTTGCAGTCTTTCTTTACTTGTCAGGAATCTTATATCTTCTAATATAATCACATCCATATCACATTTAGCGGTTCCCATTCAGAAGCCTGAAACATCATAAGCCTGAAAATCAAAATCCTGAAACCAAAAGCCTGAAAATTCAGAATCCTGAAAACTCAAAATCCTGAAAGCCCAAAATCCTGAAAGCCCAAAATCCTGAAACTCAAAATCCTGAAAACACAAAATAGACATACTGATGTCATTGTGGCTTTACTATTGTTAGCCCTGTGGTGTTAGGTCATGCGTTGGGGTCAGAGGTAAGTGTGCGGCTGGTTTTATTTTAGGGTTAGGGGCGGTTTAAGTGAGTTAGGGTTAGGGCGCAGGTTAGGCATGTATGCAATAGTGACAAATATTGGGGTTAGGGGTGGTTTAAGTGAGTTAGGGTTAGGGCGCGGGTCAGGTGAGTGTGCGATAGTGACGGACCTTAGGGTTAGGGTTAGGGTCAGGGTCAGTTGGTAGATATTAGTGTCTTTATAGTGACATATTAGCATTATTTGTGTTTTCAGGATTTTGAGTTTCAGGATTTTGGTCTTTCAGGATTTTGGGCTTTCAGGATTTTGAGTTTTCAGGATTCTGAATTTTCAGGCTTTTGGTTTCAGGATTTTGATTTTCAGGCTTATGATGTTTCAGGCTTCTGAATGGGAACCCATTTAGCACATCATTCAAGTACCACTATCCTTCTTAGATTATTAACGATACTTGCTACATTTATTGAAAGTACTCTAAAATTGTTGCTTTACATTTTTTTAAGTTTAAGGGAAATATTTTTATGTATATTTTTTTTCTTTTAGCTATCGCCTTTTTGAATATATTTTCTGGGTTTATGTACAAATAATCCTTTATTCACAGAATCAGATTTTTCGCTGGCTTTAACTTTAAAATGAATTCTTAGTGTTAATCCCTTCTCCTGACATTTGTTCCTGAATGCAAACTTTCTCCTTCTTTCACCCCCTGCATTTTCATCTTCTTCTTCTTCTTCTCCACTTAGTTCACCTTTTTCCTCAGCTGCTTGTTGTCCTTCCTTGTGTATGTTTTCTTCCCTCTCCCATTCTTTTCCATTATTAACTGCTTGCTCTTGACAGTCCATCCAAAAGTGACCCATTTTTACACAACCTGCATTCAGGCACACACCGTCCTGCTTGTCCCCTCTTCCCACACTGTTCACATTGTAGCTGTTTTGGTCCTCTCTGACCTCATGTTTACCTGCCTACAGTACCCAATGTCCACACTGAGTCTTCCAGCTACTCTACAACCCCCCTGGACTTACTCCATTTTCACTAGGGCTGGCTAAAGCTGTACTTCCATCTGGGAGATATTTTTTTATGACCCACCCAAGCCATAAAGCAAACCTGGGTCAGCTGGGCCATAGTCACGGCTTTATCTGCCTATGCTACTGGAGTGGCTTAGTTACATTGTGTCTTGTCACAATCATTACTTAAATGAGAGAAGTCCCCACAAAAGAAACATGATTTAGGGTGACCAGTTTATCTTAATGTCTGCCTATGTCTAGCCCACAAAATAACATTTGGCAAGTTTTTCACCATTTTTTTTTCACATTTCAAAACAGCTTCCTTTCTCCACCTTCCATTCCATAAGGTTCTGTCATCTCTAACCTTTACAGTGATATCCACAATTTAACACACACCCTGTATGCTTTTTGTAACACCTTCCACTTCATTTTTTTTCTAATCTGCAAAGTAACATTTTTTTTAACATTTAAGTTACTACCAGAAAAATACTTGTTTTATGGATAAATGAGGTTTGGTAACAAACCAAGTTGTCCTGGGACATCTTCAGTAGGGGTCAGGCTGATATATTAATGGAAGTTAAGTGGGTGGGGGAAGTGAAAGGGTTAAATGGAGGGAGGGATGATTGGGAGGAAATGAGATAAGGGTGGACAGGGGCTTAAGGGGTTTAGACAAGTGTAGCCGGGTAAGTAATCACATTTTGGCGTGAACTTGCTAAGGCAAGCCACGTCCAAGACGACCTGTGGGTGTGATGGGGTAGGTAGGCCCGGGTCATTGTGATTAGGGGTAGAGTTGGTAAGTAGCTACGATCGGTGTGTGGTGGAGGTGGATGGCAGGTTGCTGGGTTAGTATTGCATTATTTTGGCTATATTTACCAGGGTTGTTTATGTATGTGTGTTACTTTGGTGGGGGAAGTCATTGGTGGAGCCTTTTTTGTATAAAGTTGGTTGTTTGTGTTGTGTTATGAAACTGGTTGCTCGGGTTTGGGGTTGCGAGGTTAAAGGTGTGCGATGTTATGATTTATATCAGCCCTCCATCTTGGGAATAATGGGTCACTGTATTTAGCATCTTGCTGTACATACTCTCCATCACCAACATTCACGTGGTTGGTTTGAAATGCCTGGTACTCCGGCTTAGACAATTTTGGGAGAGGACTTGAACTGTCATGGTGCCAGCATGTTCATGGTTAGATTCATTGGTGGTTAGTGTTTCGCAGGTGGGGTAGAGCTGATGTTTCTTTGTTCAGGGTTGTGGAGGAGGGGAGGGAGACACATGCGTAATAGTATGCTCGATTCAGCCATTAAAGTTAGTGTGTCAGATAGGGGATATATCGTTGTGGGGGTATATAATTTTTAAAGTTTGCTAATGCAACCCCTTATTCTGGCTTCATTCTAAGGCTGTCTGTTCATGGCATGTGTTTTGTATCAGCTGCAGTTGTTCCCAGACTAGTAAGGTAGGTAGTTGTTCATGGCTGTGTAGGAATAGCTACAGCTGCATAACCGTTGTATTGGAGGTTTGCTGAATTTTGAAGGGAGGTGCTTGTTGTAATGGGGGTGGCTGGCTTGCTGAGTGGCTTGAGAGGAGCCAGTGGTTTGTGTGAAGTCAGGACGCTGGATTTGATTGGTGCCAGGGCAGGGGCTCTTTCAGTTCTGTTTGATTTTGGCTTGTGCTGGCTCAGAGGGTGTCCTCGGTGGCCACAGGATGATGGTGTTGCGACCCTGGTGGCTGTGTGCTGTTGAGTTTCTCTGTTTTAGGTGACCACCAGGTTGTTTTGCTGGCCTGGATGTGAAGTTCACATTAGTCAGTTATGGCGCATGTGCTGTGGGCAGTGATGGGGTGAGGGGGAGGCTTGTGATTATTGCGGTCACCTCCTCGTGGGGGATCAAATTAAACTTGTTTGTTCTGTTTTCTTACTGTGCTTATGATATTGGAATGGGTCGAGGCATCGGAAGTACGAATCTGCTACAGGTGGGGTACATTGGCAGTAACAAGGTAATTTTGTGCTGGTTCAGACTTCATGGCTTTCCAAGTATGCTTGCTATCAAGAACCTGTTTGCTAACAGTTGGTGCCTTGCACTTTTTCTTCACAGGACTCCCTACAAACATTTAGCTTTGTAGTTTGAGCTATTTGTGTTACTGTTAGGGAAATTATGGGTTTCCTGGATTTGATCACAGTGAACTACATAGAAGGTAGAGCAGTAGAGTACTTCATGCCATTGTCAAGGGATGTAATAATCAAGGCAGGACTGTTACAATCCTTACTTGGCTTAAGACTATTAAGGTAAGGGTTTTCTTGCATGTGTCAATGTTTTTTCAAGCTTCAGTGGCACATCCCTGTAATGTGTTATTTGTTATACTAGCTGTGGCATGGGGTTTCGAGCTTGCAATGGGCCTCTCTTTTCAGGATCGCTGATTCATAGGTGTCACGTACTATACTTATTGAAGTTATCGCAGTCCTCACTAGGTATTTAGGGTTATTCTGTTTAGGAATTATTTTTTGTAGGTGTTGTGTTATGCCCTGACTTCCAAGGATTTTCCTTTTGCTAAGTGCAAAAGGAGGGGGGGGGAGTACAAATTGTCCGGATTATTCCCTCAGTGTGCTCTGTTGTCAGCATTGACTGACACTTCAGGGGGAAAGCAGGCTAGCTGTTGGGGGGGTGAGGGGGTTAACAAAAAAAAAAAAACCTGTCCCTTTGGGCCTCGGTCCTAATTTTATTGGGTTTCTTCTGATTCTTTCATAGAGTTTGAAGGGGTTTATTCATTAGCGTATCTGTTCTGCTTTCAGTCATGCCATTCAGGAGCAGTAATTTATTCAGCTTGGCTGTAGGTTGCCTACTTGGAATGGGGTTTCGCTGGCCGAGCTGTCCAGTCTCAGTGTCCATCAGGGGAAAGAAGAAGGGGAGTGAACAGGGGGAGAAAAAAAAAAACAGTCGCATATCTCTTAATTCTACAGATTTCGCAGAGTGTCCAGATTTTGCCTCATATTTTGGGTCTTTTCCTCATAATATTTGTAGTTTGCTGGTAAGTCACTGAGGATTTCAAGTACTAATGACAGGCATTGGGATTTCAAACTTCAGTCCCTTAAAAAATGAGTGTTAACACAAATTCTGTTATTCTGGTGACGTTTGAGGTTTATTAGAGCAATAGTACAATCTGTCCCTAATTTGGACACAGACAAGCCTGGGGGAGGGTACACTTTTTGAGTCCTTGCATAGGAGCGCCTATCGGTATCACACGTATAGATGATAATCCAACATCATTCTGCGTGTTATGCTAGATGAAGTGTAAGGTACTTCCAGCAGCAATTCCAGTGCAGTAGGGAAATACATTTCTATTTTGCTGTTAGTTAATTTTCAACATGTTGATCTTAACCAGGGTAAAAGAATCAGTAGGTTACTACGCTGCCATGACCAACAGGTGTAACAATGCTGTACCATAGTATTCCAATGGAAACAGTAGGTGTGATTCATGTCTTCAGTGGACTTTAAGGGGGATGACAGATGCTTAGGTCTGTTTTAGATCATGCTGCAAACCCTTTAATTCCTCATATTTTAAGAGCTAGACAGATGATTTTACAATATAAGTTAGCTTGGCTTATACAGGGCGCTGATCTAAAATATAAGCACTATAGAATCCTGTCAACTCATCAGTGAAGGATTTAACAGAACAATTTAATTTTCATTATGGCTGTTATATGTGCTGCATTGCAAACTATCTTAAAGAAGCATACCCGGGTATGTCATTCAGTACTCCGTTTCTGTCTCTCAAGCATATCCCTTGCCATTCCTGATTTCTTAATCACTTGTAAAGCTAGTGAATTTTGAGGAAGGTGGTGAATTACACTCAATAAATAAGAGTTATAGGCTCCTTTACTTCGGTAAGTGTATATTAATTCATATGCTCTGATTTTGCCGATGTCCCAAGTTGATAGCACTAACATTTTAAAGGTGTCCCTGAGTTTGGAAGGTTACCCAGGTTGTGGATATTGCTAGTTCCCTTCATGACTGAGGGTTAGTTTAACATATTCGACTAGTAGTTAAATGTATCTGGGGTTTTGCTAGGATCATTGGAAGCATAGCTTCAGTTATGGCTGCTTTGTCATAGATGTGAGTGGCGGTGGTACATTCCTTCCTGTGTTGGCAGGATAGGTTGTCCTTGAAGATGTCTTGGAATGGGGGTTATGTATTTTGGATGATTTACATGTCTTTTTTTCTTGCAGATGGGGTCTTGGAATGCTGCGATTGTAATTTGGAATAGGTGGGTATAAGATGGAGTCTTTTTGTTACATATTAGAAGGTTTCACTTTTCTCCTTTTCATTGTAGATGGTGGTGTGCCAAGTACCAGTGGTGGCGATACACTGTGAATTCATGATGCAGTGAGAAGCGAAGAGGCAACACATGGGGAGCTCAAGGTGGCAGCTGCTATTGACAGAAACTGCTGAAGGGCAGAAGGCATAATGCGGTGGCTTGAAAAGGGTATCTGAAAGATGGGGATCTTGGAATGTGGCTGCTGAATTTGGAATAGGTGGGTATAAGGTGCAGCCCTTTTTCTTTACATTTTAGAGGATTTACTTTTCCCCTTTTCTTTGTAGATAGTGGTGATGGTACCGGTGGTGGCGCTACACAGTGAGTTCGCAGATGATGGAAGCAGGGCGAGCGAAGAGTGGTGGATGGAGTGGTGCACAAGGTGGTCACTGGTAATTCCCTTGTTGTGTCAAGATAGGGTGCTGTGATCAAGTAGCGGGGGAGCTGATTATTGCATTGGAATGTGGGGCAAGTTAGGTAGAGGGAGGTAGGTAGGAGGCTAGGGTGAAACTGGTGAGGATGGATTATGGGGTGTGGGGATCCCACAGGAGGAGTAGAGTCACAACATTCATAGGAGCACATTATTAGGCAAAAATAATTATCATTATTAGGCTAAAGCCCCATTGCTCTTGCAAGCCAGTTGACTTCAACACCCTGCTTTCAGGTGGTTGGACTCTTGGGGGTTTTAGTTACTCATCCAGTTGTTTAAACTGCATCTTGGGGGGAAGGGCCAAAGACAAGCTGTTCTTTGACAGGAGGCCTGAGGGGTTCCTAACATGTGGTTGGGGTGATACATTTGTCCTTTGAGTAGGTAGGGTGATTGCCATTTGGTAATGAGGGCACTTGTGGTGTTTAGGGTTGGGCACGTAGATTAGTTCATTGTTGGGCTTAGGTGAGTTTTCAGGAACTATGTTAAGGGGTTCTGGTTCTGGATCTTAGTGTTAGGGCATTAAGGTTTTGGAGTTAGTCAGTTTGCTGGGCTAGTGTGAGATGCTGTAGTTGACAGGGTCCTGGGTTCGAGACTTGTTAAGGGTTTTCTTTGCCAGGGTGCAGAATTGTGTTAAAGGGGTTATAGTTTCTGTGGCACTTGTTATAGCTATAGATTGTCATTCCAGAAAAGTCAAGCCATGGTTAGTGGCTTGAGGGAAGTGGACTAAAGGGAATGTATTCTCTTGGAGTAGAGGTTTTGGTGGTACAGTGGGGTCATGGATAATCCTACTTTATTTGGTTTCATCAAGGTGCATTCCAGTGCTAGTAGGTTAAGGTGTGGGGTTGATGATGGGGTTCTGAGGTACTTTACAGATGATTGTACACCGAATGATGTTTGGCTTAACCCTTCCCTTTATGGGAGGTCGTTGGTTGGACAATTTGGGTAGAAGGGAGGGGGGACAGCCTGGTCAGGCTGGTTGGTGGAGAAGAGGGACAGGCTTACCTTCTTCTGTTCCCCCTCTGGTGTGTGGAGGTTTATTCCAAGGATTTGTGGAAAGAAATGAGCAGCTGGAGGAAGTTTGCTGAATAGGTAAGCAAATGGAGGTAAGTTAGAAATGATGACTGGTAAGCTAAAAGCCACTCAGCAAACCGTAAAAACTGGTTTAAACAATTTATTGACATAAAGTAAAATAAAATAAAAAAGAAAACGACCATCCAATTTAAATAACTTTCCAAGATATACAACTGAGTACTAAGCGCTTTCACCCTGTCTCCTTTAGGGCATCATCAGAGTACTGAATGAATAAGGTATAGCCCATCCCTGATATACTACTGCAACAATTGAATAATTAATTAACTGATTGTAATTCAGCAAACATAGCGCTTGAAAAAAACCAACAGTGACAATACTGTATACAACATAAAATTGCAACTGTACAGTCATCTTTAAAATTAATTTAAAAGTTAATTTAAAATGAATTTAAAAACTTCCAATAATTAGTGCAATAAATAAGTGAGTAAATGGGAAATGTATAAAAACAGTACGTTTATAAATATACTTAGAGTAAATATACAATGTTGTTGTAATAAAATCATGTAATATATGTATTCTTTGAAATATAGCGTAAAAGTGTCAATAACTAATAATTTACACTCTATTTGGATGTTAGAGTATTATATTGTAAAAATTGTATAGCCTTGAGTAATTGATAATGTAAAATATACATAATATATAAATTAGATTATTGTACAAATAATTAATGTTATATTATATGAAATATTGTGAATATATAGTAAATGTTTAATATTTAATAAATTACATAATAATTTGAGTCTGAATAAAAATTTATATAAAATGTGATTTAAGTTTCAGCACACTAGAGATTGACACGTGTTCATTAATGCCCGGCCGGTTACAAGCATTAAGTCTGAGTTGCCATTTTACTTTATGTCAATAAATTGTTTAAACCAGTTTTTACGGTTTGCTGAGTGGCTTTTAGCTTACCAGTCAAATGGAGGTAAGGATGCTGCTTATTTGGTTGGTAATTTGGTAATTTGATGAATGGTTTATTAAGCATGCAAAGGTTTGGACGCTGCTTACTGGGCAGGATTAGCAGGTACACTGTCCTGATTAACATTACAAGGAGGTTTATAAGTAAAGTAAGCGGGCAAAGGTATGAATGCTGCTTACTGGGAAGGATGAGCAGATATGCTGTCCTGATTAACATTACAAGGATGTTTATGCTGTGTTTAGAATCAACTATATTATGTCCAGTTATAAATAAATTGCTAATCAAAGTTATAGAAGTTTAATAAAGGTCAGCAAATGTTATTCGGTGTGATGTGTTTATTGAAGGGGACCGGGACAAATGTCTATCTCTTTGTTACACAGTTCCAGAAATGTCTTTATCAGTCCATCAGTTTCAAATGTTGTCACGTGTCTGTCCTTTTATCTATAAAAGACAAACTTTCTCGAGTTATAAACACCAGAACAATTACCCAACTATCCCATACATAACACCTGTGTAACACAGTGTTACTTTTCTTCTTATTCACACAGTTGGCCTTATTTTCTTTTTAAAAACAGTTTTACTTGCACTTTATTGCTGCTTTCCTTTTTTGCCTATAGTTACTGCTACATACATTTTAACTACTGCTGTTTCTGCTGCAACAAAACCAGACTCCTTCTCAGATTGTTATAGCTTTCATATTTTACCTTGAGTCACTCCTGCATAAGTTTTAACTGCTGCATTCTCTGCTGCCACATTACCTGGTTCATTCTCCACATTACCATTCTCTGCACCTCTGAAAATGTTATCTGTCATCTCACCACTTGAAACAGCAGAACTGTCAACTGGATAATCCTGCTGGATTATTTTCAACAGAACATCATCTTCAGGCTCTCTTGATGCTAGTTCTTTTATCTGCACCACTACAATGGACTCGCTTATTTCATTTTCCATTGAGACAACTAAAGACTGCTCATCTGTGTCATCCACCACACTGGAATCTTTATCTGCATTCTGATATTCCATATCAAACACCTTTTTCTCCAGTTCTCACTTTCCACCTCCAAACTCTCCATAGTCTTTTTCTCCTCTTCCATGCTGCTGCTTCCTTCCTAATGTAGGAGCCCTCCAGTGCCAACCAAACAGCAGTGGAAATTCTCTGTTGCCCTGTCCAAATTTTCCCTAATAGTATACATACCACCTTAGGCCTCCACTGAAAAGAGGCCACCAGCCTCATGGAAAAAGATAAATAAATAAAACATATTTTCTGAAAACATCTGGAATGGTATCACTCCATTTCATATACTGCAGTTAAAATGTAGTAATTAACATTTACATAATGTTATTATAATTATTAACATAATCAACTTCAGTAATTAACATGCCATTCCAAGGATCTCTCAGGTGACAAAGCAAAGATGGCGGTTTAATAGCACATCATTTTTGACAGTGCTTTGAGAATATTTTACAGAACCCTGTTTAATGACTTATAAAGGCAGTGACATAGTACTGTTAATAGTTTAGCACTTATTTAATATTAATGAGTTTCAAAAATTCACTTTGAAATGATAGATTAAGGAAGCTTAACGAATTAATAGTTTACAATCTATTAGTATTTGACAGTACGTTTTAAACATCATTTTGAAATGATACTTTAATAAACTTACTTCAACAGCTGTCCCTGCAATTGATCCTATTTACTTATCTTCTTGACAATGACAAGTGCTGCAGGGCCTCAAAACATCTTGCAAGTGAGACTTTAGTCTGATGCATCCATATCAGTCCAAAATAAGCATTATGTCAAGTTTATACCTAAACCCATATGGTTGAACTACCACATCAACAATCTGTGTAATAAAAAGAAGGAGCTCCTGGCTGTCATTAAAATACTTTTATATCTTCATTGCAAAAGGGACTTAAACATGGTAAGTAAGTCTAAAACTTACTATTAGGAAATGTCAGGACAGCTATGAAATTAGGCTTGCACCTAACTGAGAAGATAACCATAAGGCCTTCTTCAGCTGTATTAGGAAGATTACAAGGTGTGTGTGTGTTTTAATGTACCTTAAACTGTTTCAGGTTCAAAGTCTCTGTTTTATCTGATAATTATGCATGGATACAGTCTGGGAGATTGAGCAGGTAACCAAGCAGCCATCACAGATTTGTGAACGTTAGGAAATGAGCAGGAAAAATAATTCATCTGCAGAATTCAGACAATACACAACATAACTCGATTATTCTGGCTTGGTGTTATAGACTCCCTAGCCCTTCAGCCCAGACAGGACACCTTGATGACTTAGCTAATGCAGCTAGTATTTATATGCTGATTTTTGCTTGGAGTTGGGGAAAAATGCATTAATATTACCAATGTATTAGGTTTTATTAAATGCACTAGAACTTGTTGCATACTGTTTGATTTTTCCTCCATCAAGAGTAAATATATAAAGATTTATGACACGCACGTAGCCTGAAGAATGCATTTAATTTCTTTGTATTGAAACCCACCCATTGCTGATCAGCCACTGGTCAGTTTAGATGAATGCTCTTTGATGTTTAAATGGAGTACTAATATAGCACTCTTGGCCAACTGTGTTCTGGATTATAGTATGATCACCACAGGATACCCACTTATTTTTCACAAATTCAAAATAAAAAGTATCTTTTATCTTTTGGCTAGGATGGCAGATTTCCGCAATTAATTCTTTAGAAGGGGGTAGTCAGGCAGTCTCTGAATTATTTGGTGTAACTAACAGCATCTAGTTTCAGAAAGTTGTTGTAGGATTAACCTGGGGTTAACCATATCAAAAGATTTTTACAGATCAACACATATGACTTCATTACGCAGGCAACCACTAG
This sequence comes from Protopterus annectens, assembly GCF_019279795.1. NCBI lineage: Eukaryota > Metazoa > Chordata > Ceratodontiformes > Protopteridae > Protopterus > Protopterus annectens. Next base: position 156,982,214 of record NC_056726.1, read on the forward strand.
TATTGGTCAGGATGTAGCATGAGGAGAACATATTTTATTTGATTAAAAATCAGTTTATATAACAATAATACTGGGTTTGGAATACCAGTTGTGATATGCTTCTTGTATTCAGGGTATTTGTGACTGCCTGGAACATCCTGGATTTTCATTTAGGCACTTTTACCTTAAAAAATACAAAAAGAGAATTCAGAACTAGGTTGCTGATCAGATTTTGTCACATTAGTTTCTAAATTAAACATGTACTTGGCCAGGAAATCTAAACTATTGCATAGGTTTAGGGCTGCTAGGATTGAGGAATAGTGACCTTTGACAGGAGAATGTATCTCATATAAGAATTCATAGATTTATAAATTATGCTTTCATTCTAAGTGTAAAGTAGGAAGTTTGCTTATTTCTTTAGTTTTAATAGTTTTTGTAAGTATAGTTTTAGTTGCTCCTGACGACATTTTACTATGACCATAAGTCACATCTGCTCCTTAGCAAAATTTCCAGTGGCATGCATTATTAAAGTGCTTGTCCCTTATGTGACTTCTTTAGGATTGATCAAAGGCCCTTATTAATTCACTGGTGAAATCAGCTTTCAAGTTATAATGATCTTTGCTGACTGCACCCTGTGGGACATTTTTGTTTTTGTATTTTAGATCATGCATATATACATTAGCAGAAGACAGGCACAGAGCTGTTAATACCTTCAGGTGTAGTGCATAAGTCTGATGCTTCGTTGCTAGGTATTCAAGGTGTAGGATTTATTTAACATGAGTAATCTGTAACTTTCATGGTGGTAAGCTACTATCGATGTGCATTAGTGTCCCTTGAGAGCAGATCAAGCCTGCTCAGATTGATATCTCCTGTGTGTAGTTTCCTTATTCATATAGTCATTAATCCAATTTAATATATGCATAAATTAAATTAAACTAATTTTGGTGGTGTAGTAGATGCAGCCAAGTATAAGCAGCTTGGTGTTAGTGATGGTGTGGTCACCACAGTGCATCACAGTGCATAGTCTTTCATGAGAAGGAGGAGTTACAGCTTAAGGCTCAGACGGTTTCTAATAAAATTGTGCAATCCTTTCATAGAACATATTTAATAAGACCCATATGAAAACAATATAACTGTCCTGTGACATCTCAAGGCCTACTTTAAATCACACTTGTAAAGATCTGCCTAGGAATGAGATCCTGATATTTAGTTTGTATGCTCCTTTCTTTACTGCTCAAGATTCTTATTCCATATAGGATGGTTTGAGTTAAACAGCCTTAGTAAGAAAGTCTCGAATATCAGTGTTTGAAACACTCGGCCCTGTCTTTACTGAGAAAGGATATGTTTTTGACCAACGGCAAACAACTGAGCAGTCTGTCGTGGTAGATGGAGACCAGATAGTCTAGTCCTTCTGATAGTTTAAGCAGCTCAGAAATGCTGCAAAGGTACAAACAACTTCTTGCATAGTAGTTGATCAGCATGGACATTTTTCTGTGTGTACACATAACAGGACCTAACTTACAACTTATTATATATTATTCCTGCCATGTAGGCAAACTTGTTTGAGGCAGAGAACAAGATAGAAGCTACCTCATTTGCTTTTTCCTGTTAAATACATATTGTGACACCCATGCCCTGGCCCAGTAATCGAGGAGCCTAAATCCTCACCACTAACACCAGTGAGGGGCATCTCATATAGGAGGAAAGGATAAGAAATACACACAGTAAAGTGCAATTTCCCTTAAGAGCACACAGAGATCACAGTCAGTCCGGGGCTGGCTGCTCCCTTGCTCTCCAGGTCTCCAATAAGACTCCACACTGGCACAGCTATAGGATCCAGATCTCAGCCTAGTGGGCAAGTTAAAACCTCCAGCACCCTCTCTGTCCAGCCAGTGCTTCATGTCCCTGCCCAAGTAGCTGACACATACACTTTGAGATAGGAGTTTATGCAACCACACAGACACTCCTGGGGAAGGCTGGCACAGGTTCTCCAGCTGTGCCCCTTTTTCCCAGACTATATGGTAGTACCACTTGCCACCACCCACTAATATTTATCAGCTACTCAAAGGCCCTTAAAAGGGTGTCCAGTTATTAATGTGCAATATTATTATCCAATTGGTAGTGTAACTAAATAGTCAAGGCTTATTAGAGTGACTTGGTACACTAATCACTATAAATATGCAATGTACTCTAGAGCTTAAATTATCTCTACACAAAACAGCCACAGTTGAAAGGTTTAAAAATATTTAATAATAAATAATAAAAACACAAGACAATCCTTCTTACTACACAGTGCTAGTCAAGAGTTCAGAGATCACAGAGAAATACTTAAAATAATTCAGTAGTACAGTTCTGACATCACAGAAAAGCACTTAGTCTAATATTTCTAGTTTCTAGCTATTTCTAAGAGAAAACACAAGTCTATGACAACTTACATGTAGAGCAAGACAGTGCTGTGAGTCGGATGGTCAAGACAAAAATGCTTAATGCCCTCTGAGTCTCTCTGTTTTAAAACCACATTCCTCGTTCCCGTTACATCATTCTTCACACATCTCTGGGCTCCCAGGCTAACAGAAACTACATTTACATTCTGAACATCTCCTTGTGTTATCTTGCAGTAGGTCAGAAAGCAGAGCAATAAAAATACATTTGCATGTTTAAATCTAGCAATTTAACTCTTAGTTAAAACAATAGAAACAAATGTCTTCATCTAGACAGGCCAGAGCTGACTTTAGATCAAGGGGTCACAACATGTTTTACGTGGTCAGTAGAGAGCACTGTTGTTTCATTTTTTTCAGTTCCACATCTAACAGCAGTTTTTTCCATTTAAGACAACAAGCCTGTGTCTTACATTAATACTTACAAATGATGGAATTATCTATAAAATTCTATCTGGCTAGGCTGGCAGCCTTCACACATATGATACAGTAAGCTATATTGTTTCCTCTCTTCATATTTTTATTTTTAACTTCTGCAGTTCTGACACTGAGAGTGAGTAATCTTCAGCTATGAAAAGGTAATGGCTGTAATATGGAGATGAAGTATAAAAGTAATTTTTTTTAGGAGAAATCATATTCAGTAAAGTCCATTAAAATGTGTGACTGGCAATCTGCTGTTCAGTGATGTTTTTTTCTCTTGCAAAATAGCCCAAGGGATTTCAATGCTGAGCTCTTGGGCAAAAGGCAATTATACAGTAAAAAGGCCTCTCTGCCTGGAATGTAACCCAGAGGGCATCCTGCCTACATATTCATAGCATCACAGAATGCTAACTTCTGCCAGATGGACTCTGTGCCCTTAGGACTTGCATCTGTAGCCATACAGGAGCACAGATCTAAACAGCTGAAAAATGTGTAGCATACTGCCTCCCACCAAACTCACACACACCTGTCAATGAGAGGTATGAAGGCCTGCCCCATTTTACAGACACCGATGTCATTTTGTAATCAGAGGGCACAGAGGCAACTGTAAAACACATCAGTCACAACAAAGACTTGAATGTTTTTAAACAGATGAAAACAAGCTTTTGCTGCCATAACCAGAAAGGAAATCAGTAAAAATGTTCACGCCTGCATACACAACAGAGGTAAAGAATGCTAGGTTTGCAAAGTAAGACAGCTATAAATATTTCATCTTTACTACCTAGAATGTTGGATGGCCTGTGCTTAATATCCTGAGATTGCTGTACATAATGGCTTGCATAATTCCTGAACAAATAAACGTATTTCTTGCTTAGTTCTCATTTTGCATAAGAAGAAAATGAAAAGATGTCAAGTAGGAAAACTTATGCCTCTGCCTCCAAAGAGAATACATATCAACGAGAAAATTAACTGAATTTCTTCTAAGAATTTAATAATCAGGCTGTAAGTTTCTGCAAAGAGATCAATACAAAATTATCCTATGCAAAAGCATATTACACATGTTGTCTTTCAAAACTGGGACTGTTTACTTAAGTGCAGTGCATGCAGTATATCAACCTGCTCGCAGCTAACCCAGGGCTGGGAACACCCCAGGTTTGATAAGAAACAGCTGGCACTCAGACAGCTGAACATCTGGAAGAATACTAGTCTCTCCTCTATTTTCTTCATGAGGTTATGTCTTACTCAAAATACAACAGATTTCCAGTGAATGCCAATTGTGGTTGCATTCATGGGCACAAGTTCAAAAGTTGCTACAAAGTGGTTTTATGCTTCATATACAAATAAATGAATGTTTGTTGTTAGCCCAGTGGGTGCTGTTCTGTGGATGGGTTTAGTTGGCTGTGCGCAGTCAAATAACTTTGTCCTGATTAATAACAATTTAGCATATTAGCATTTTCTTCTAACTATATAGCCCAAATATTGATATTTAACTTAACACACCTCCTGGGGGAAGGAAAGATATTCTTTTAATACGCTATGCTGAGAACAGTCTATGGCAACAGTAAGGCAAAAGGTAGTGAGAATTGTGATTACTAGCTAGACAGAGACAGGTTAGTTTGACGGAAAAGTAGCCATAATAGAAAAGAGACAGAAATTGCCATTGCCAGGCAGTAATAGTCTTTGTGTGTTATACACCCCTAAATTCTGCATCCCTAGTATATTTCTGTTTTATATACATATGGCAAGAACATACAGATAAGAATAAAATCATATCACAGTAGCTCCCTGAAAAAATGTGCATATACCTGATCATGGTATGTAGTGCTTCCCACAGAACTGTTAGTTTTGATTACTCCCCTGAAAAAGGACATTATTCATATATCTGCTGGAATTTCTATGTAATGTTTCGATACTCATCTATGAAGAGTTTGATCATGCATATATTAAATGTATTACAGTAACAGTGTAGCAAATGTACTGGCTTTTAGAAAGAAAGAAAGCTCTATGTTGGGAGTTGGCATAATGGTTACAGTATTTAAGTATAAGGTTTTGATTCTCACTTTTGGGGAGGGTTTGGCATTCTGGTTAAGGTCTTTACCTCACAGGTTCAGGCTACAGAGCCTGATTTTGACATCTTGTTACTGACTAGGCTTGTAATAGTCTGCAGATTGATAGCTTAGTATGTACCTATGAACCTACGAATTAGTCTGACAAATATGTAAAAAACATTTCCAATAGAATATCTGTCCTGTTTATGGATGTCTGAAGTTGGTTCCTTTGTTGCTCGTTGAACAGTATCCACAGTTGTAAGTCTCATTCAATTAATTGATACTACGTTTTTACAACTTGCCTTTTCTAGTGGCCTCTCTGTTGCAGATAACATTTTGTGTTTGACCCATTATGTCTCTAATTCTGGTATCTAGAGTATGCACTGACCAATAATTATAAAGAATGTTCAAGATTTTACCAAATTCAGAACCATATCTAAAAATAATACTGTACCTCACATTTTCTGTTCTTAGTTTACCAGACTATCAATGGGGGAGGATCTTAAGACTTCCTATCATAATATCTTAACCTGGTGAAAAGTTTCCCACACAGTTACATAATGGCATCCCTTATCAATAAACCTAGTTAATATTTCTTTTGCATATGCATACCAACTACTATCTTCTTATATATTTCCTTGTATTCTTTAAAGTTGCACTTTTGGAATACCTTTCTTGATATAATACAGATGTGCCCTACTGAAATAAGGAAGCTTATATTTTTATAATGTTTTTCTCAAAATCGGTGCCTCTTTATAGATTCCTCCTTATGATATGCACCCACATCCAAGAAAGACAGACTGAACTTGTTAACTGTAATTTAGGAAGGGATGTAATTCCACTTCATTAGCATGTCCCATAAGATAGTCAATATTAAATAAGTTATATTCTTCCATAAAATAAATACATTTGCATATACTGGGGTTACTGTGGCATCTATTACATCACTTTTTAATTGTAAATAATATTTGCTGTTGAACTCAATCTGCATTTGAATACAGTTTTGAGTAGTGCTAAAACAGCTTATATTCTGATAGTATTCGAGTCAATCATTTTGAGCCAATATTCAAAGGACTAAATAACTTTTTCATTGTCAAATGGTTTTATATAACAGTTTAATATCTGCTATTATTAGAATATCTTCATTTTTGCAAAGCAACTTCTCAAGCATTTCTAAAAACTTACTACTATCCTGAAGTCAAGCCTTGCAATGTGCCAACAATATTTTAATAAAGAATTCAGTAACACAAAAACCCATTTAGTAAGTAAGCAGGTACACAGAACATGGTGGCCCATTTAATACTCATCAAAAACTTGTATTCCTCTTCAGTATCTTAATGGAATCTAACCTTTTGAATTCATTCAAAAAATTATGCACTTTCCTGCACAGTAACTCCCTATACTTTAAATAAACTTTCTGATACATATCTCCTTATCATACAGCAACCATTGCACGCTACTGATGTAATCACCACAAACTAAAAACACAATATGCTTTTCTTTACCAGTGTTGGTTATATATAAAACTACTGTCTCACCTCTGGTTAAATTATCATATAAACTACTTTAAACTGGGTTACATTTGTACTACAAGAATAAACAAATATTTATTTATTTATTTATTTTACATTTGTGTACCGGGATAGTCTGACTGGATATTTGTCCATTTTCAGCGGAGGCCTGGGGAGAAAAGCTCCAAGATAATAATACACGTTGAACATTTAGTAAATGCTAGCTTCAAGAAATTTATAGTCATAAGCAATGCCAGCATTTAGCACATATAGTATTAACTTATTATAAAACACTTTACAAAGCATAACATTATTTTCAAAGTTATATAAACATAACATTACATTCAGGTTTAAGACACAATGAGCAGCAGTTATACAACTGACCCTTCCTGAAATGGTGTGCTAGAAAAAAGTTAGAAGTAGTTGAAGGTAAGGCACCTAAGTAATAGAGAGAGGTCACTAGTCGGGGTTAGTGCAAGGACATAACCAATGAATTTGAGTATTGCTTGAGTTTGTTTTTGAATCAAGTTAGTGAGGGTTCTAGGGTCAAGTCAGCTGGGAGTCTGTTCCATGTTTTTCCAACAGAGTTGGCAAACAGAGAGTCCCCAGCTGAGTATTTGGATTTGTATGTTTGAACTAGGAGTCTAGTGGATGATTGCAGTGGCCAGGTGCTTGTGTAGGGGCTGATAATATTTTTTTAGTGCAGGTGTGTTTTTTGGTTGGTAAATGACTTCATGTGCCACTATTTTCTGGTTGAACTGCAGTAGGCTAGGCAGTTCAAGCCATCCTAGGCAATTTAGGTTGTGAGAGTGGTGTGTCCAGTAGGCTGTGCCAGAAGCAAATCTGACAATGTGGTTATAAAAGGATGATAGTTTATTAAGATCTGTTTTGTTTAAGTTGGAGAATAGAGGTGAGGCATAGAGAAGAGTCAATAGTAGATGGGAACAGGCAATTGCAGTTCTAGCAAGTGGGGTAAGGAAAGGTTTGATTCTGTAAAAAGAGCCAAGTTTTTTATTAATGGTTTTGATAGTTTGATTGATATGCGCATCAAATTTCAGGTTGTTATCAACTATGACACCCAGTAGCTTAGTTTGGGCTTCTGGGCAGATGATAGTGCCATTGTTAGTGGTTATATTGCAGGATGGCAGGGGGGTCCAGCTTGTGGGGGAGAAGAGGAGCAGCTTAGTTTTGTTGGGGTTTAGGATTAGATGTTGATTGGACAGCCATTTTTCCACTGTATTGAAGGTATTTTGGGTTAATGTGAATAAAGCAGCTGGTGAGGTGTTAGAACAAATCAAGGTGGAGTCATCCACATATTGAATGCAGGTAGCATCTGGGATCACTGAATGAAGGTCATTGATAAAGATGGAGAAAAGTAGGGGTCCTAGTATTGAGCCCTGGGGGACAGCTAATGTGAGGGGTAGGTGAGATGATAACTTGTCCTGCCATAGGGACTGCCTGTTGCCTGCCCTGCAGGTAGGATTGAAACCATTGGAGTGCATGGTTGTTTTAGGAGATGGCCTAATATAACATAGTAGGTTTTCTCAATTATATATTTATATATTTAAGGATAATTTTGTCTGTGAAATGGCAATTTCAGATTAATATTTCTAATAGATATTTTTAGAACAAAAATCACATCTGAAATGTACTTTGTATTTGAGGTAGAAAAATATATCCAATTATTAAGTAATTATGGTTAAATTGCACCCAAAATGCATTATGAAATTTTAATGACTAAATTATTGCTGGCTGCTGAGGCATGCTCAGACACGTGTTTTTTGGAAAGCTCATTTAAAGATGAGTATTTACCTGCTGTTTGCCTTTTACTAGTTAAAGCATCAGCCTAGTCACAGAATAAACTAGCAGTCTCTTCATTCTTCTTTTGAGGCTCCATGATGGATATTCATTTGTAATACAGTTATTTTACACTCCCGTTCCCCCTGTCTGTTTTGTTGGAACAACAGCATCCCTTACTAGTCGTATCCATTTCACCCTCAAGCCCACTGCTATAAGCCTGAGTGGTTAAAACATCTGCCATATGACAATCCATTTACTAATGCTACTCGGTATCTTTTCCTGAGTTTTTGTTTTCCAAGTGAAGACTACATCCTGTCTGCATGCTCAGCAGTCTCTTTCATATTTGTAGAATTTCTGAGAATAATATTTTCAGCATATTATTAATAGTTTTATTGTCTTTTTTATAAATAGAGTACTCCCTTTAACACTATATGAAGACAAACAATCTTTTGAGTTCTTTAAATATATGCTATAGTTCAGCCTCCACACCATCATCAAGGATTAAATGTAAATTTTCTAGACCCATCTTCTGAAATCTGATGAAAATTCATGGCTTTGATGACCCTAAGCATTGTGTTTGTAAAGGCAGCACTTTCTGGAGACCCTCTCTTTTCTCTTACGCTGCTGTACACACTGTTTTGGATTTTATCCACTCCACTCCATTGACACATTCCTTCCCACTGTGACTAAAACATACAACTCCACAGGAAATTCAATCCCCACTATGTTCCAAAATCTGGGTCTTCATTCTATTAACAGAGGGCAACATGCCAACATACAGTGGTTAAAAACCCTACTCAAAGCCCATTTCTCCAACATTTGGATGTGCTCTTCTTCCCTTGTCTAGAGTCACCACTTCCTTCAAACAGACAGTTCTCCTTCAGCAATCTCATCTTGTTTACTGCTATCAACCTGCCTTTCCCCTACTTCTGCAGCCTTATTTGCAGACCTTTCAACAAACCCTTTCAAAACAGCTTATCACTCCAAACTGTATTCCAATTCTTTCCGCATGACATACTCCTTAAATGAATCTAATATCAGGTCACACAGACAGCTTCTGACTCCATTAATAAAATAAAATGGAGAAAAAAAAATAAAATTGTAGAATGAAGGAGTCTGGCTGACCCTGGTTAGAGAAATGAAGGAGCTGATTATGGGCTAATAAGGAAGCAACTGGCAAGGTGTGCAAATGATAGCAAAGGAAAAGATATGAGCCTAAATAAACCTTTCAAGCAGCTGTTAAGATGATGCCATACTAGAACCCCTTTATCTCTGCTTTCCACCTCCTTCACCACAGGCTGCTTGCACTTACAGTATCTCACATTTTTGGGGGTTCCTACTCAAAGGGACAAGTTAGACAGGTGAGAATTGGATGGTACGGGAACATTTTAGAAGTGCACCAAAGTTTGGCAGTTGGTCAACAGACAGAAAAAAGAGAGAAACAAAAGCAACTAGTTTCATGCAAAAACCCACCATAGCAAATGACAGTTATTCAGAACACTACAGACCAGATAAATGTAATAAGCATTAATGGATCATTAAAAAAGAAACTAGGAAAATGGAGTAGCAGGCTTTTTGATACCTTCAAGTGTCAGGTCAAAGATCTGGAAAGACATTTTAGCATGTGTTCTTTTTTAAAAAGACACATTAAGTAGCTTATCTTTTTTAGCGCACAGAGGCACTTATTGTGCAGAATCAGAAATAAATGAAACTTTGATTGTCTTTTTGGCTTTTCCCGGTTAGGGGTCGCCACAGCGGAACTCCAGTCCGCTAATGATTGGCAGTCGATTTTTATGGTGCCGAGTTGCCAGCCCGACACCCATCCTTCAGTGAAGGCATGCCCATTCACGCATGTCTTTCGGAGACCACTCGACCATGGGAGGACATGAGACTCCACACAGAAGGCACTCCAGCCGAGAATTGAACATTAAATGAAACAAACAATGAGAATTCAAATCTCATCACGAAACGAGATGCACTGTCATTTTTTTAGTTCAGAGATTCACACATTCACATTTGCAATAGTCAAAAATTAAACAGCAAAGGAAACCTATATTTTGTTGTGTAATCAGAAGAACGTCTTAGAAGTGCACAGTGCACTCAGAAACAAAACATCCAAACATGCTACAGTCATCAGGAGACATTTGCCTTTTGTTATATTCTGTAAATTGCTTAATTAAAATGCAATAAAAAGTTTTTAAAAAACTTAAACAGCAAATACTATGCACATTGTAGGCCTTTTCTATCCCACCTAACAACAACTATGAAAGGGATAAAAATAAACAAACAAAAAAAATGTTAATTCTAGGACATAATCCCATCATGCATTCCAGCATCACAGAACACATCAACGCCATGGTAACCATAACCATGGGCATATTAATAAAAGCATGCAGACAGCAAGTTCAGATGTTTTGACACTCATACTCATATGGGGATTTCTGAACACTATGTCAAGGGCAAACAATTCTGATGATGACCTCACTACGCATATAACAGGTACATCACACATAAAAGACACATAGTACCTAGCATCACATAAAAATGAGAATGACAGAAACTGGACTGAATCAATGTACAGTTTCACACTACACTCTTGCTTTAATTCTTACCAGCTATACTGCTAACAAACTAGCTACTGAAAACATGTTGCATTTTCAATCAGCATTTAGAAAAAATATATACTATATTTGATAGAAAATCCAGTGTGTGAAAATGACCAGGAATTTATTTTCTCTACCTAGTAACCACAAAGACACAAATGGTTGTGTTTTTATAGAAACTGCAGGAAGGTCACATGTACACAGGTAGGGGGCAGACAAGCATAATATTGGAAAACTGATTAACTCTAAGTGTTGTTCATCAAAAATACAGGCAGCAGGCGAGCACATGCTGGTCTTTGCCTGACCAACTACATTTTAGCAAAGAAATTCAATTTGCAACAGGAATGTATCTGCTGTAAGACAGCTTTTAGAGGGCAGTGATTTATTTCTGCTACATGCACAGAATAACTAGTCCCACTTCACTGAGGCAATGCTTTCAAAGTTCAACCATGTTTTGAAGTAAGACAGGAAGACTAACATAGATAATGTTTTAAGGTGTAGCTGATGAGTATAAAATAACAACAACTGCATAGCAGCAACAAACTGGTATGGCCATGCACACTGCAATCTATATGTATCCACTTGGCCACTTCTGCTTTTGGTCAGTTATTTTTTAACATACTTCACAAATAAAGGTATAACATTTTAGTCAGTTTGATAAGTGTGTGCCTCTCTGTAGTTTCCACGTGAGCAGTAAGGAATCGCAGTATATTTTCACTTCAAAAAATAAAATTAAAATTTAATCAAAATCATTTTACATTGCAATGAGTGATGAGATGGGAAAGTGAAAGTGAGAAAAGCACAGAAGGTGGTGTTACAAAGCAGGTGAGACTGATCCAACTCCTCAGTTGTAGACGATGTTAGTAGTGTTTCTTATAGTGGTACTTTCTTAAGGCATCAGAATGGTCAGCAACTATTGCAATGAATTTGAATTGCTTTGGAAAGCATTTATCAACTAAACTTGCTTGCTGCTGGAGCATTTTAGCTAGAGTTCCAAATGCCCAGCATTTCAGTATAGCCTTACTAACAGTTATGAGCAATAGTTCAGTGACAGACAAGTCTTTAATTTTATTTATGTATTTATTATTTTTGTGACTAGGCAGGTTCAACTGGTTGATCCAGCTAGCTATCATAGGTAGTTATTCTAGGCACATAGTAGGCTGACGACCACAAGGACCATTTTAAGTCTAGCCAGGCAACCCAAATGCGAGCCACAAATTTGGTCTATATAGGGACACAGGCACCTGAGTCAGGGTGGATTTCTTATTACCCATTAACTGGTCTAAGTTGCGTTTAGAAATAGGAAGGAACTCTGCTTCACATAGATGGGGATCCTGTTCCACAGAATGGGAATTCTCTGAGAAACATATCCGTCTCTCCAATATGTCCTATTTATGTTGCACGCAAATTTTAGGTCTTTTAATCTAGTAGTTCTGATGCTGTTTGTTTTGCAGGTTCATCAAAACAGGGTACAATGATGCCCTGTATACCAGGCAATGATCACCTCTGAGAAGTCTGTATGATTCTGAGTAAAAAGACAGAGATTTGAAGTGATCAGAGAAGGCCATTGTGTTTACATCCTTTATTCTTTTTGTAAGGAACCTTTGTGGATGTTCTAGTTGCTGCATATGCCTGGTCAGGTGCATAGTGAAGGGAGCATTATACTCTTTAATTTGATGGGTCTGATGAGGGCCAAATACAGTGGTATGATGACATCTCTTGACATAGACTCATTTTCAGTAAAACCAGGGAAAAAAGCTGAACAGCAGAGGAGTTGTTCTTACAATGTAATATACTAATAAATCATAGTACAAATGCATACAGTAGATATAGGAGAGATGCAATGAGAATATAGTCTAAACACATCAAATTTAGTTGCATTTATGTCAATTCAATACACATAATTATATTTAGATGCTAATCCCTTTATGTCCAATAAAATTAAACCCATTTACTACTAAATAGAATATTCCCTATCATCAAAAATCTAATAAACAAAGCAAATAACTGTTCATCTCTAGCCAGCATTATATAACCATACAACACACCCAGAAGCTTGCTGTCTTCAGACAAAGACCTTCTACACATGTTCTCCCTCTTTTGAAAAATATTATGCAAAATTAGAAATTAGAGAGAATACATGTATGGTATTCATGTTAATTTCTGGTATTTGGTTTTGTCAGTGGCTGACCACATAGTTAACCAGAATATGATGACCGTTATCAAGCAAACCTGGTACATTCTTGGCATAAGTGTAGGTGAACTTGATAATAATGCTTTTATTCTGTGTGGTAGGGAGTATTCACAGTGTGACAGGTAAGCCATATTACTGATCTCTAGATCACCTGGGAATGGATCTTAATGGATCCTTTTTAGCCTTGACCAAGGTAACTGTTAATAAGAAATACATGAAATGAAGTTAATATATAAGCATAGAATCTTTGTAAACATAATCTTTCCTGTTGGCATATGTGTGTGTGTGTGTGTGTCTCACACAGACACACACACACACACACACACACACACACACACACACACACACACACACACACATACAATCTATCGCATGTTTGTGTGTGTTACTTATAAAAATTCAGTAAATGTTATTTAGAATAAAAGATATGCAGGGTACATTTACATGGTATATGCCAAACTTAACACAATATTAATCAGCTGTAGTGATCTGTATTACTGACACTCATTCAACACATTTATACCAAGTTAATTCTCAGATGTACTTTCAAGACATAGTGGAAACTGACAGGTCAATGCCGTTCAAACATCTACCAGCAATTTGTTTCAAATGGTATGTCAGGAACCAAGATGTCTGTATCCTGTACATGTGAGAAAGAAAACCCCCAAACAGAAAGGACTGCACCACAGACATAGAATCAGTATCAGACAGGCTGAGTGGCTCACTTTGCTCAAGGAAGTGTTTCTTTGCCTTAATGGATTGCTGACTTGTTTCCAGCACTTGGGAATGCCAGCCCACAGCCAGGCTTGGGAATGCGATATGTTAGAGGAATGCATGGTGCGTTACCATGTGATCAGCACTGCTCAGAAATAGCAGAGATACTGGGGGTGGTAAAGAAAGCAAGAGACAAAGCAGACATAACAGCTGAGGAAATAGTTATTTAATAACTTTATTCTGCATTGCTGTTGACATTGGGTAGGTGCCGAATGTTTGAGTGTGTTTTTTTACATTGGGAAAAATAAAACGAGGAGATAAACAAATAACGAAAGCTGAATGTGCCCACAACTTTGGTGATATGATGTGCTTTGTACTGAGGGTTTGGCTACAATGTGTGCTATGACATCAAGACAATTGATGGCAGTGAAATTGTAATTAGCAAAGTGGGAGAACATCTCACTGTATGTGAGGATTACAAGCATGTGAATAATGAATCTATGCAGTGCAGAGATTGTAAGACAGCTTTGGACACTTTCTCCTCTATTACAGTGAATGAAACAGAGGAGTAGAAAAAATGTGGACATATAGAATACAGCATTGCATGTATTTCAGAATGTGAATTTGACCTAGAGTGGACATCCAAAGATACCCCAAGGTTACCCACTTCAACCAAGCATGGGGGGTGATACCATTGCACACTGCAGAAGCACAAAGAAATTAGCAATCGAGTGTAATCACTGGAAATGATCATCTGATGCTCTTATACTGAAATTCCAGAAAGGTTACTTCATTGCAGCACATGGAATGTACTGGCTTCAGTCTGAAACTGGGAAATATATAACTCTGATATGCACTTCTCTGATATTGAAGCGGTGGATAAAACTATTGTGCTCTAATCTTGCAGAAGAGCATATGCAGCTGCCACCACAAAGCAGCAGTGAGAACCTAAACAGCTTTAAAAGCTGCAAAACACTTTGCAGTGCTGCTAAGAAAAAGGTAGAGCAAAGTGTTTACTGGAGTTTAAAACTGTTAGTCCAGCAGAGGGCTGTTTAGCTTCTGGCTACTGCCTGTGTGGCGGAGCACCTCTAAGTGTTTTAGGCATTTCAAAGTTGTAAATGAGTAAAACACATCATGGCCCTACACTTTATTCTAAAACTAATAATGCGTGAGAGCAGCTTCACTCATCTGATAAGGTGAGTTCTTCAAGATTCATGTCTGGAACACACAACTTGCTTATGATCAGAGACCCAGTCATAATCCTCTGTTTTTTTCACTCTTGTTTTATAAACATGTTTCAGTATCATTAAATGGACACAATTGTGTGCATTACAGCACAGTATATTTCCACAGTCAGAAATGTATGAAAGCAAATGCTGGCAAAACATTGTATAGGTTCATAGGTAGGTACTAGGCTATTTGCCCGAAGGCATTTATAAGCCTAGCCAGAAAGTGTTGGCTTTTCCCACCCCCTTAGATTAGTTCCCTGTGCCTCTTTCTAGCAGAGCCACTGAAGTGATCCCCGGGGTAAACTTTCTGTTTCCCATCCACTTGTCACGGTTTCTCTTGAAGAATGTTAGCAAGGAGCTCTGCCTAATGTAGATTGGAATCTTGTTCCAAAGCATGGGAAGTCTTTGGGACAGGAATCTATCCCTCCAGCATGTCCTATTTATTGTTGTGGTGAGGTTTAGATCCCTAGAGCGTGTGGCTTGAGGGGATAAGGTTTTCTTTAGGTGGAGCATGTCCATCAATTCTGGGTTGGACATGGCCTTGTATGTCAGGCAGAGATCACTTCTGAGTAGGCGGTATGCAACCAAGCTGGAGTTTTTTCAGTCGAGCTGCATAGGGCATCTGTTTGAGGCCAGTGATCCTCTTGGTGAGGTACTTCTGTGGTCTTTCCAGCTATTGCAGGTGTCTTGTAAGGTACATCCCAAATGGGGTGTTGTACTCTATGATGGGTCTGATGAGTGATGAGTAGAGGGGCACAATGACCTCTTTTGATCTGGATGCAAACCCTTTTGTGATTAGGTGGGCCACATAGAAGGAACTTCTAACCACTTTGGCAATGTGATTATCAAAGTTTCGGTATTATTTTATTTCTGAGAGTACAGTCCAAAAAAAATCAAGTGATTACTTGTTGAACAATTAATAATGATGACAAATCGATTCCTAAAAATTTATGAACTACAAAAATTGAATATTTGTACAACACTCCAGTGCACTAAATAAAAGCTAAAATTATGAACCCTATTGCTTATATTTTATACATCGATGCTGGAAGGTTGCAACACTGCAAAGCCAAATGATGTTTAGAAATCAAAATCTACAATTACTGTGTATAAATAGTTATATGCAAACTAGCATACTGTAGAACCAAAAAAGGCTTCAAGAGACCATCACAGCAATGGCACGAAGGAATCATCAGAAGCAATAAATTAAGGTAAAGAACACAAACATTTTGTATTATTTTGGCCTCTTATTGGGCACATATAATATCACCTGACATTTTAAGAGAAAATGTATTGCTGTGCCCACATTTAAATTAAAAAGTTTGTTTTTATTTACAATGAAAGTGTAGGTGGCACAAACAGAACAAAAATAGACCTGGTGCAGAGATGCCGGGACCTGAAACATTAGCTAGTGTTTTGTCTACAATGCTTGTGAATCAGAGTAACAGATGTATTTACTAGTCAGAATAATCTGCACCCATTTCCTTTATGCCACTCGCCAGCCGTCTTGATGTGTCAGTAACTGCAAAATCTTTATTCTTCACTGTTGTAATGAAGAAATAAGGGATGAATATTCTAGAAATTTTTAGGCTTTAGGTATCCAGACTGTTTCACAGCAAACTCCCTTCAAAACACAAATGAGTAATTTGCTGCACTCTACAGAAATTAGGCCCCTGCCAAAAAAGACACTCACACACACACACACACGCACACACACACACACACACACACACACACACACACACACACACACACACTTGAAATAATGAAAAGTTAGGTTTGGGAACAAACCAATTTGTCCAAGTACATCTCTGGGTGAGGGTCAGGTAGTAGTAATGGGAGTTAAAATGGTAATGGAAGAAAGTTAGCGTGGTAGGGATGGAAGGGTGAAATTGGGAAAGTAGGAGGGTTGACAGGAAATGAAGTAAGTGAAAGGAGGGGCTTAACTGGTTTTGTGGGAGTGTAACTGGGTAAAGGATCAGATTTGGCATGAACTTGTTGGATTGCAGGCTTACGTCCATGATGACCAGGTGGAACTTTGTTGTCAGGTAGGCCTTGGATTAATAGTAGTGGGCAGGAGAAGGTGAGTAATGGTTACATTTCTGTTGGCCTCTTTTTCTGTTGTCCTTTTTCTTCTTGGTACCGAGGGACGTGGCTGAGTCTGCAGGGAGTTTAGGTATTTTAATATTGTTGTATGGGTAGTTAGGAGTGAGGCAGGATAATCTGAGATGTGTTGAGGACTGTGTTATGGTTATGGTTGTTGGTAATTGGTCAGGCTTGTAACTATAGGCATGTGGTGAACTTG
This sequence comes from Protopterus annectens, assembly GCF_019279795.1. Classification (NCBI taxonomy): domain Eukaryota; kingdom Metazoa; phylum Chordata; order Ceratodontiformes; family Protopteridae; genus Protopterus; species Protopterus annectens. The sequence continues at coordinate 156,999,455 of NC_056726.1, forward strand.
GCCTGTATGTCACAGAGCTGGAGTGTGGAGTTTTGTGGTTAATATAAGGAATGTAGGTTCATTGGTAGGTTTTCATGGTTATTTCTTTGGTGGTGTAGTTATCCCAGCTTTGCCAATCAGCTAAGTAGCAGAACCAGGTGTACAAACCATGTGAGATTTACATTTCAGGTGCATTTACAGGTTGCAAGGCACAAATGAATAACCGTTGATCGCCGGGCATGCATGGTGTAAGTTTAAGGATTCCTGAAAAAAAAATCTAGAGGATTGTTATTGTTGGGTCCTGACTTTCTCTTCCATCCAGAATACCTTTACTGAGCTTTAATCATATCTTGCAATCCACTCCTAATATGGTCCAGGGTATGCCTGGTGGTTGTTCGTGTTGTTTTCTTTCAGTCTCAGATATGGTTTTTGCATACACTGACTTGGGGATTTGTAGGATTGCTTATTTATTTGCACTTTTGCATTTATTAATAAGGTACATGTATCAAGTACTTTTTTATTGTGGCTAATGTTTAGGGAGACAGACAGGTAGCTAAAGTTCGGCAGGGACCATCGACAATGATCTTGTCGTGCTTTATTTTAGGTAATCGGTTTTGTGATTTTCATTATGACTGCAAAGTTGTACCCACTGCATCCTCTGTTTCATCTACAAGGTCACAGTTCAGCTCTTTATCCATAGCTCTGTGTTGCATTCTGTTTCGTCTACAAGGTCACAGTTCAGCTCTTTACCCATAGTTCTGTGTTGCATCGTTGATTTGTAATTTTGTTTAGTGTTGACATTCGGTGTGACATTTACTGACACTTATCAAAGTAGGAACATGTGATATTGCTGGGTCTGTAGGATTAGACATCAGTACAGCCATGGTATATGCTGTATACTGTTAGGGAATTGAAACACTCTAATTCATGGCTTTCAAGTCCCTTTTTGTTGTTGAATGAAGCGAGAGTCATTTGGTTATTTGGCTGTTACTTAATTTGCTTCACTTGTTTCTCTGTCTTTAAAAAGTGTGCCAGTTGGTTGTTGTAGCTTTGGCGAGGTTGTTAAGGAGCACTGGAAGTTGGCCCAGAAGGGTTGCAGCACAAATCTCTAGGGTACGCATTGTCATCCTCTTACTGTAGCACCAAATAAACTGTCAGTGCAGACTTATTTTAGTTTTATTTTATAAATGTCTTGGTGGTGCTGCGGTAGCATTGTCGCCTCACAGCAAGACGTTGTCCCGTTCGATTCTCAGCTAGAGCATCTTTTGTGTGGAGGCATGCATGAATGGGCGTGCCTTCGTTGAAGGTTGTGCGTCAGGGCTGGTAACTCGGCACGTAAAAATCCACTACCAAACATTAGCGGACTGGAGTTCCGCTGTGGCGACCCCTAACCGAAATAACCCTAATAAGCCGAAAGACACAACAACAACTTGGTAGTCTTATTGTGGATGTTAGGCTGGAGAGGTATTAATGCCTGCAGTGCTTAAAATGCTGATACTTTAATTTGTTGTGTTAGCACATGGTAAGCACAACTTTTCCTTCTCCCATATAACCTGATCTGTACTCAGCTGCATATAAATAAATGCATTTTCATTATAAGGAAGGAGGGGGGGGGGTTCATGTTTACGTGTGGTCTTGTGTTGGGAGCCTGTCACAGTTTGAGCTCCGTGAATCTCGCAATTGTTCATATTTTTGCAGAAGGTCCACGTTTTGGTCAGTTTGTCATAAAATGGTAGTGTCCTGCAAATCACTAACAAATTGCTGAGGACCAAAGTCAGGATAACGGCAAACAGGCATACCACTCAACTGTCCAGATTTTGCAGAATGTCCAGATTTTTGCCTCATATTTTTGGTTTGTTCCTCATACAGTCTGTGGTTTTCTGGCAAATCGCTGAAGAGTGAAGTCATTAAATAATAACATGCATTTGAGTTTTGGACTTTGTATCCTTTGAAAAATGCATAGTATCACAGGTAATGATACATTGTTAAGTGCTCATTTAGGCATGTCAGAGTTGGTGAAGTGTGAGAGTATTGCGGGGAAAGGTGAGAATGAGGTATGTCAGGGGCAGGGAGAGTCAGGTTTAGGTTTGATTCTGGGGAGTTTGGGGTCATCCACAGATGGGGTGGAGTCAAAACAGCAAGAGGTTGGGTCGGACCTTGGGATCTGGCTGGGTGATTGCTTAGCTAAGCAGGCCCTGGCTAAAGGGAGGGGGGAGTATTTTGACCCTTCATATGACAATTTTTGTTAAATGGAAAGATCTGGAAGGGGAGTAGCAGATATTTTGAATTAATTGATGTGGATGGGGTTCAACGTCTGATGAACTCAAAAAATGCAAGCTGTGGAGACTTTTGGTGGCTTCAGCGGCATTGCGGGCAGAGAAGAATAGGTAGACTGTGGCCAAGGACATGGGGCAACTGGGTTTTAGGCTTCATTTATTACATGGTGGTTTGGTTGGAGAAGAATACTGCCTTGGGCTTACTACTATTGGCTTATTTTTTCAAGGTCTGTGAGGCACAGCATCGGTGGGTGGGGAATGATTGGTTGCAGTACAACCAGAGATTTTGAAAGTGGAAGGCTGGGGATCAGTCTCTGCATTGGGATGTGAGACATCTTGACATTTGGCTAACCACTGTGGTAGTTAGCTTTAGAGCTGTTAACAGGGGAGTTAAGTTAGGGGGATAAGGATGGGGGTATAATGGGCTGTAATGTGGGGTGCTGCCCGTGGGTGGCATCTAGGTTTTCACACATCTGTTCAAAGTGTGCGGTTATGCATTCAGCAGTGGAGGTGGCAGACAGACAGGCATGTTGGTTAATTTGAGTTTGCAGCAGTCTGAATCGGGTCGGTTACCATCATCATTTCCTGGATTTCTGGGTAGTTGTGGTAGAAGGAATTTTTTTGGGGAGGAAGAAGAGGGGTGTCCTTTCATGGGTCAAAGGGAAGACTGGGGGATACATTTGCCCATTAACATACAAGTAATGCATCAGCTGCTCATGCAATTTCTGATTCAGCAGTTGTGGGCAAATTAATAGATGGGTTTTCTGAGGGATATTCTATTAAAGCAAGGGTGGGAGTATAAGGGTCACTTTGTAGAAATCTGCTTTTCATAGGATTATAGGATCATAGGAGGTTACTAGGCTATTGGCCCTGAGGCCCTTATAAGCCTAGCCAAGAGTTTAGCCCATGTTTAGACAAGTCAGCACCCAAAGCCCCTGTCTAGCAGGGACACAGGTGAAATCCTAGGGGTGTATTTTCTGTTTCCCATCCAGTTATCCAGGTTACGCTTAAAAAGGGATAATGAAGTACTCTGCTTGATGTGGAGAGGAAGTCTATTCCACAGCTGTGGGAATCTCTGGGACACAAATCTGTCCCACCAAGTCCTATTGATATCACAGACCAGGTTGAGATCACGCTAACAAGTTGCTCGAGTGGAGCTTAACTTGTGGATATGCAGCAGTCCCATCAAGGCGACGTCTGAGATTGCTTTATATGCTAAACAGAGGTCACCCCTGAGGAGTCTGTATGAAACTGAGTAGAGGATAGGGCCTTTAACCTATCTGTGTAGGGTAGGTGTTTGAGGCCCTGGATTCTCCTGGTGAGTAACCTCTGTGGTCTTTCCAGCTGCTGCATGTGCTTTGCGAGGTGCATGCCAAAGGGGGCATTGTACTCAATAATTGGCCTTATAAGGGAAGAATACAGGGATGTTATGACCTTTTTGTCCCTAGATGAGATATCCTTACTTATGAGGTGGGCCATTTAGAAAGCTTTACGTACAATGGAAGCAACATGGTGGTCAAAAGTCAGGTTGCTATCAACCTGGGTGCTCAAATCCCTCACTACTGATTGTGTACTTGGCACTTGTGGAGGAAGGAAGGGATATGGGAAGGTTTGGTGGAGTAGGAATGGTGGATGGGTAGGTTGTTGAGTCCATTTGATATTCTTCCCTTTAACAGCTTTAAGGTTTTTCCATTGGGGTTGCTTCCTTAGAAGGTGGCAGTGAATTTCATTTGAGTCACCATTTGTCTGATCCTAAGGGGAATTCTGTGAATAATTTTATCTCAGAAGATGATGCAAAAGTCAGTTATGCATCTTTGGATGATGCAGTTCAATGTACATGTCATTTGGGAGTTTATGGAGCCATGGTTGGTAAAGGTAGATATTGAATCTATTTTTCATTTATTACCGGTTTTGGGAATAGTAGTTGGGTTTAACTTTTACTATGACAAGGTTATGCCAATAGGATGCTCATGGCCTGTGTTCCTTTGAGAGGTTTAACACTGCTCTCCATTGGATTTGGCAATAGCGAGTGGGCAGCTAGAAGGTGATATGTTAGCTAGATGGGAAAGTATATGGTAGGGCATTGCCAGATCCTGGTAACTTTTGTGAAGATTGACTGATGACCATTGGCAAGATAGGTTTTGAAGGGATTAGTGCTGGTAAATGGAGATTCATTGGACTAAACTTTATGGATGACATTCACTTCATGGATGTATTATAGATCTTTTAGGGTTTTTTTTTTTTTTTTTTGCTTCCATGCTTACTCAGTTTTGCAGATCTAAAACAAAGAAGGGAAGGGCAGGTAGATAGTATTGGGAAAGGACAGGAATGATTGGTTTTGTCTGGTGGGTTGGGCTAAGAGGTTGCTGCGGTCTCATGTTGGCAGTCCTCATTACATTGGCTGATCGGTAGGGGGCAAGGAGATGACATGTAATCAGTTTGTATATATGAAGAGGAGATCTTTTTGGTGTTGGTTTTCTGAGAGTGAGGTTTTCCACTCATTCTTTGCGCATTGGAAGGGTATTGGAGATAGCAAGGGAAGGCAGATTTATTGAAGTCATTAAGAGGGTGGATTGTTGGCCATTAAATGTTTTCTTGTTTTATATTAGATAATTGGGTATGGTGACTGACTTTGTATTAAATAATTTTCTAGGAAAGAATATCTTATTTTGGTTATTGTTATATCCATTGGGCAGCAAAAGGGGGCTGCAGTTAGGCTGGATAGCCAGCAAATGGGCCAGCATTGTTTTGGGTGGCACTGGACTCCTTACAATCCTGGTGGTACATTTACCAGGTAATGATTTAGGAATAATGCTGAAGCTACAGTGGGTAGTTATGATAAGTGACAATCTGTTTATTTTAAAAAGCCTATACTCAGGTATGTGCATTGTGTGGTCAGAGGTAGTACCATGATTATTTTGGTTTTGGAGAGGGGTCATTACATTGTTAATTTTAGGCTTGTTAGGCAACTGGCTGCTTTGGGTGTTTATATGATAGGGTATCAGGATGCTGATGAGAGGGATTCAGTTTGGTTCAGAGAGGATGGAGTACACCTGAATAATTTTGGTGGGACCTCTTTGATGTGCAGTTAGGTTTGTTATGGAGGGTTTGCTGAAAGTTTTGTAGTGAATGAGGAGGGAACAGCCAGTATCTGGCTGGTTGGCAGAGAAGAGGGGCAAGCTTTTTTCCCTCTTTTGTTCCTCCCTCAGGTGTTGGATGTTTTATTTAATGAGTTGGAGAATGAAAGTAAGTGATGGGACCCTGCTGGATAAGTAAAAGTAAGTGATTGGAGGTGAGGACACTGCTTGCTTGGTTAGTGTGAGCAATGTTACACTGCCCTAGTAAATGGTTGTATGGATGTTCATGCTGTGATGAATAAATTAAAATATTGTTCAATAAAGTTATGTTTATGGAAGTTTAATAAAGGTCATCAAATGTCATTTGGTGTGGTGTGTTTATTGAAGGGGACTGGGACAAATGAAGTTTGGGAAAAAATAATTTGTCCAGGGACATCTTTGGGTGAGGGTCAGGTAAAAATAGTAATGTGAATTAAGATGCTAGTGGAAGAAACATAGTGTGGTAGGGATGGAAGGGTTAAATTGGGAAAGTGGGAAGGTTGAGAGGAAAGTGAAAGGAGGGGCTTAACTGGTTTTTATGTGAGTGTAACTGGGTAAGGGATCAGATTTTGGCTTGAACTTGCTACCCGCCCTCCCTCAGTCTTTTAGGTACATTGGGTATTGTGTGGTTATTTTTATAGATTTGATGTTTATGCAGAGAAGAGGGGTAGGTTTGTCCTTCTTCTCTTCCCCCTCTGGGGTTGGATGTTTAATTCAATGAGTTGGGGAATGAAAGTGAATGATGGGATACTGCTTGATTAGTAAAAGTAAGTGAGTGGAGGTGAGGACACTGCTCATTTGGTTAGTGTTAACGAGGTTGCACTGTCCTAGTAAATGGTTATATGGATGTTCATGCTGTGATCAATAAATTAAAATATTATTCAATACAATTATGTTTATGGAACTTTAATAAAGGTCATCAAATGTCATTTGGTATGGAGTGTTTATTGACGGCGACCGTGACAAATGGGCTTAGTATCTTAACTTTTGTGACTGCCTTAAGGTCAGATACACGTTGACTGCTATTCTGCTTATGTGCATATATTCTGATATCACATGAAAATAAAATTAAATATGCTTTACATACACATAATTCCAACAAAGCAAGATGTTGGCCACATGGTTTTGAAAAACATTGTATTAGGTGCTATAAGGTTCGATTTTGTTTCTATTACTGGGAATATGCGAGAGGGAAATTGTATCTTGTATAAAGCATGGAGGAAGACGAACAGAACCTTAGCATTTGACCTACATTTGGCATAGTTTTGTAACCTTTTCAATCTGAAGTGGAAAAAAGACAATCCTATTTCTTGTTGCCTCTCCTCTCACAAGTCCCATAAGAAATATAGCAGTGGACTTTTCCAATTTACAGAACTCGGAGTTCAGTTGTAAAGTATCTGTCTTACTTGGATACTTGGTTACTTTGAACAGCACTCTAAAACACCACTGATCAGTTTTATTCAGGCTACATATACACACAATTGCAATGAAACATAAAGCTCAGAGTGGGTGCCTGTTGAAATACAGACTTGAAATTGCAATCATCAGAAGAAAAGAACCAAAACTGTGTATATATGAGAATATATACTGAGTCTGAGATTGTAGTATGTCAGAGTATCCCCAAACTCAGTGTTACAGAGAGCTCGGAGGTTATATGCATGCATAACTAGCAGGCTATGGGGATATGCAGAGAGTGAAACTCCGCTGCAGAAAATGCTATGGAGTCATGTTAAGTTTCAGAATTTTGTTTTTCTTTGAACAGCAGTTTATTGATTTATATTTTAAATGACAGGAGCGTAAGATCAGACCTTGTACTTGAAATGAACTCACAAACAAGGCACATTATGTGGTAAGCCAACTGAAACATTCTGGTGCATACAACCACCCCATACCTAGAATATTGTGGTAGGCACAGACACATTGAAACATTCCAGTGCATACTACTACCCCATACCTAGAATATTGTAGTAGGCACATTGAAACATTCCAGTGCATACTACTACCCCATACCTAGAATATTGTGGAAGGCACATTGAAACATTCCAGTTCATACTACTACCTCATACCTACAATACTGTGTAAGGCACATTGAAACATTCCAGTGCATACTACTACCCCATACCTAGAATATTGTGGAAGGCACATTGAAACATTCCAGTGCATACTACTACCCCATACCTAGAATATTGTAGTACGCACACTGAAACATTCCAGTGGATACTACTACCCCATACCTAGAATACTGTGGAAGGCACATTGAAACATTCCAGTGCATACTACTACTCCATACCTAGAATATTGTAGTACGCACACTGAACATTCCAGTGCATACTACCACCCTATACCTAAAATATCGTGGTAGGCACATTGAAACACTCCAGTGCATACTACTACCCCATACCTAGAATATTGTGGTAGGCACACTGAAACATTCCAGTGCATACTACTACCCCATACCCAGAATATTGTGGTAGACACATTGAAACATTCCAGTGCATACTACTACCTCATACCTAGAATATTGTAGTAGGCACACTGAAACATTCCAGTGCATACTACTACCCCATACCTAGAATATCATTGTAGGTACATTGAAACATTCCAGTGCATACTACTACCCCATACCTAGAATATTGTGGTAGGCACACTGAAACATTCCAGTGCATACTACTACCCCATACCTAGAATATTGTGGTAGGCACATTGAAACATTCCAGTGCATACTACTACCCCATACCTAGAATATCATTGTAGGCACATTGAAACATTCCAGTGCATACTACTACCCCATACCTAGAATATCATTGTAGGCACATTGAAACATTCCAGTGCATACTGCTACCCCATACCTAAAATATTGTGGTAGGCACATTGAAACATTCCAGTGCATACTACTACCCCATACCTAGAATATCATTTTAGGCACATTGAAACATTCCAGTGCATACTACTACCCCATACCTAGAATATTGTGGTAGGCACATTGAAACATTCCAGTGCATACTACTACCCCATACCTAGAATATTGTGGAAGGCACATTGAAACATTCCAGTGCATACTACTACCCCATACCTAGAATATTGTGGAAGGCACATTGAAACATTCCAGTGCATACTACTACCCCATACCTAGAATATAATTGTTGGCACATTGAAACATTCCAGTGCATACTACTACCCCATACCTAGAATATTGTGGAAGGCACATTGAAACATTCCAGTGCATACTACTACCCCATACCTAGAATATTGTGGAAGGCACATTGAAACATTCCAGTGCATACTACTACCCCATACCTAGAATATCATTGTAGGCACATTGAAACATTCCAGTGCATATTACTACCCCATACCTAGAATATTGTGGTAGGCACACTGAAACATTCCACTGCATACTACTACCCCATACCTAGAATATTGTGGTAGGCACATTGAAACATTCCAGTGCATACTACTACCCCATACCTAGAATATCATTGTAGGCACATTGAAACATTCCAGTGCATACTACTACCCCATACCTAGAATATTGTGGAAGGCACATTGAAACATTCCAGTGCATACTACTACCCCATACCTAGAATATTGTGGTAATGTATTATTGCTTGCAAGAGATCTAAAGTCCTATTGCCAGTGCACTCTGTTCCTGTTTTGCATTCTTTTTTTCATTCATTAACTTATAAAGAAGTTTTTTAAACAACAAGCTTAATGCATGTCTTTGGAACATGTTAGCAGTGAATATTGCTAAACTATAGATGCAACCTTCAGAATGATTAAAGATAGATAAGTGACATAAATAGCATGTGAATCAACATCTGCAGGTTTATCACTCTTGCCCTTAAAAGGAACACCACTTTTCTGTTTTAGCTAACACAGAATGGCTGCCTGTGTAACTGAGATCCAAACTATTTTTATTCTGTTTAATCCCCAAAGTTCTTCAACAAAATTCCTTTCCTTTCCTTTCTTTTCCATTCCTTGCCTTGCTATTCCTTTCCTTTCCTTTCCCATTCATTTCCTTTCCTTTCCTTTCCTTGCCTTGCTATTCCTTTCCTTTTCCATTCATTTCCTTTCCTTTCCTTTCCTTGCCTTGCCTTGCTATTCCTTTCCTTTCCTTTTCCATTCATTTCCTTTCCTTTCCTTGCCTTGCCTTGCCGTGCTATTCCTTTCCTTTCCTTTTCCATTCATTTCCTTTCCTTTCCTTTCCATTCCTTGCCTTGCTATTCCTTTCCTTTCCTTTTCCATTCATTTCCTTTCCTTTCTTTTCCTTTCCATTCCTTGCCCTGCCCTGACAGGTGACTCTCTCTTCATACATCAAACTGCAACCTCAGAGCCATTCTACATTCTGGTCCTGCATTACCTACCCTAAAGAACAAACTCCGTTGCACTTATTACAACTTCTCTCTGCTAGCCATGCAGCACACATTTTCCACAAAAATCTGTGGACAAAATCTATCAGTTTATATCCTTATAGAGCACACAGTACTGTGGTTACACCCTGAATTTGGGAAAAAGACAACACTAATACAAGTGAAAAAAAATCTGCAGTTAGTCCGGCAGTTAAACTAAAAACAATAGAAACTTACACACACACACACACACACACACTGCACAAATGACAATGGACAAAATCTGTTTTATTTATCAATTTAGTACAACATTGTTAAGTTTCATTTTTATGTAAGAAATGTTCTTAACAAAGTTTTGGCAGGTACCTTTCTGTGCCATTAAGCTAACGCCTCACACCAGACCATAGCAGTAGCCAGTAAAGAACAGCTTCCAAAACATTTTCACTACTTTAAAGCTGTTATTTACCTTGCTGCCACAAAATAAAAAAGAAAAACAATATGATAAAATGAAGTGTCTAACAGGTTTTAAAGTCATTTATCAGATTTACTCTTTAGTTTTGCCCAGTATGTGTTTGGCTATACTTATTGGTTTGTGCTTTTCAAAGCTGTAAAATACTTCATGCTGCAACATTTTTTTGAAACTTTTAGTACACAGAGCAAATAAAACTGCCCGAAATTAGTCCATTATGATTGGTGTACTATTGCAGTAAGTAAACATAAACAAATAAGTAAATGATCATGTCTGTTTGCTCATGAGTATTTATTAGGAGATTCAGTTCTTGACCCCTCGGTTTACTGTGCTCTTAAGATGGACTTTTTGACATCCCTGTCTTGAACACATAATAACTTGGCTGTGACTGGGGACAGAATCATAATTTTCTAGATGTGCATCCAGAGAACACCACTGTCTTTCACTGGAAAAAGTGAATTAGTTACCCAGCATAGTTTGAGCCACTCTTTTAATAACTACACAAACCTTTAAACTACTAAAGCAATGACAATATCCCCAGATGGCACAAAAGCTCTCAACTACAAACCATCACTACACCTTTAGGTGCACTGAACAACAAGTCCTTAACTTTAGTAGCCTGTTTTAGATGCTATATTACTTGCAAACTTATACCTGTATTTTGTTTCATCACTTCATAATCTTGTCATCTATCTATTCTCGTTCTACCCAAATTACTTTATACTCAGCACTTTCTACTGTACTCTTTACTTAACTTATGTTGTACTTAACATATTGTACTTATAAACTGATAAGATAATTTATTCTCCTTTTTTTCTTACAATTTAGGCCACTTTGTATTTTTATTTACTGACCGGGGTGTGCATGTCTGTTGGACACCTATCCTATACCATTCGGTAGATATTGTAACTCAATATGTATGTCACTTAGCCTCTTGTTAGTAACCTAGCTGCCAACTTCCACTTAAATTACTTATAAGCATATATTATAAGCTTAAGAGGTTGAAAGGACTGAAGACTAAATTGTATTTACTATTTATACTGTATTTTAATAATGATATCTTGTGTTTGTAATGTATATAACTATACAATGTGAGCTATGTTTCTAGTATGTTACAAAGCTGGATACTTACTGTTCATTGCTTGCAAACATTACCTTGTTTTGCCTTTGGCCAGGGTCAAGACTGGAAGATGTCCTGGAATCAGCCCACCTATCTGGTTAAAAAATTAAAAAAAATAAAATACTTCTGATGTACTTCAGGTGGGAAGGTTCTTAGCAAACTTACACCTGCAAACTGAAGTACCATGCTATATAGTAATAGAAGTTAAGTAGACTTGTTAACCTTCAAGAAGAGTTTTGGAGTACTTAACTGAATTCTACCAATGTTAGTGTTCCACAGAAAATTAAAATTGCAACTACTGTTTTTTCTATCAGTTTATTGTTGCTGATTTATTTATGCTTGAAATTTCTTATTTACGTAAGATATTATAAAATAGATGCATGTATTCATGTTTCTGTAATTAATTGCCTGCTACTCATTTGAAACAACTTTTTGTATATAAATTGCATTATTATCTATGTGTATCTAGCTTGCATCACTGCTGTAAAGGGTCATTGGACAGTAATTATGACAAGAATGGAGTCATTACAGAAACGATAATCTATACATTGCTGATTTAATACAAAAGATGGAGATTATTCATAGTGCGTACATTACAGCACCGTGATGTCATCACTGAGAGTGCTCTGGAGTTGTAGTAGACAAACCAGGACACTGCATAGTATTAGACAAACCAGGACAGTATGACGGTACTAGGATTAGATACCCCATCAGAAGCACTTCTTATCCATTGAACTCATAGCAAAACTTGGAGAAACGTATGTTTAGGATAAATGTAGATCATTACCATACAGAAGTATTGCAAGTGAAGGTTTAAGTAGAGAGAAGTTGCAGAGGTTCCAGTGGGTAATACAAACTGGTAGGTAATACATTAGAGGAGAGGGAGAGAGAGAGAGGGCAAGACAGAGATAGAGACAGAGAGTGACTAGCAGAAATCAGATTGCACACTGGCAGTATGGGGTGAGTAGAGAATGCACTGAGCAGAGAGGAAGGAAGACAAGGGATGGGGACATGTAGGAAGAAAAATAAACAGGAGTAATAATGAACAAAGTGATGTGCTGGCAGTATACAAATTTATGGTTACTTTCAAGTGAAGGTATCACATGGCCATTAACTCAAAAACAGCATTACTTGGGGGTTAGCAGTTGGCTTCTAATTGGATATGTAAAGCGAGAAACTGAGACTTTAATTCAAGCTTTAAAGGGCAGCAAATTCCATCATTTTGTGGAACAGTACTAAAGGATCGTTAAACATTTGTTGAATGTAGGTTTACTTAGCATGTACTTATCTGCATAAATGAATGATTACAGGGGATAACACAGATGGGAAATACAGTTACGTACGAGCAGCCATTTTAGAGTAACATGTATGTAGTGCATGCAGCACAGAGATTATGCACTGTAATAAGTGAAAAGGTGCCTTTCTAGACTGTTAACTACCTCTCAGCACTGTCAAGCATTGGTTTCATGGGAGACCATTAACATTGCTCAAGCACTGGTTTCATGAGAGACCATTAACATTGTGCAGGCACTGGATTCATGGGAGACCATTAACATTGTTCAGGCACTGGTTTCATGGGAGACCATTAACATTGTTCAGGCACTGGTTTCATGGGAGACCATTAACATTGTGCAGGTACTGGTTTCATGGTTGACCATTAACATTGTTCAAGCACTGGTTTCATGGGAGACCATTAACACTGTGCAGGCACCGGTATCATGGCAGACCATTAACATTGTGCAGGCACTGGTTTCGTGGTTAACCATTAACATTGATCAGGCCCTGGTTTCATGGGAGACCATTGATATTGTGCAGGTACTGGTTTCATGGGAGACTATTAAGACTGATCAGGCACTGGTTTCATGGAAGACCATTAACATTATGCAGGCACTGATTTCATGGTTGACCATTAACACTGTTCAAGCACTGGTTTCATGGGAGACCATTAACATTGTTCAGGCACTGGTATCATGGGAAACCATTAACATTGATTAGGCACTGGTTTCATGGGAGATCATTAACATTGTGTACGCACTGGTTTCATTGGAGACCATTAACACTGATCAGACACTGGTTTCATGGTTGACCATTAACACTGTTCAAGCACTGGTTTCATGGGAGACCATTAACATTGTTCAGGCACTGGTATCATGGGAGACCATTAACACTGATCAGGCACTGGTTTCATGGGAGACCATTAACACTGATCAGGCACTGGTTTCATGGGAGACCATTAAAATTGTTCAAACACTGGTTTCATGGGAGACCATTAACATTGTGCAGGCACTGGTTTCATGGGAGACCATTAACATTGTACAGGTACTGGTTTCATGGTTGACCATTAACATTGATCAGGCACTGGTTTCATGGGAGACCATTAACATTGTTCAGGCACTGGTTTCATGTAAGACCATTAACATTGTGCAGGCACTGGTTTCATGGGAGACCATTAACATTGTTCAAGCACTGGTTTCATGGAAGACCATTAACATTGATTAGGCAATGGTTTCATGGGAGAGCATTAACATTTTCCAGGCACTGGTTTCATGGGAGACCATTAACATTGTACAGGCACTGGTTTCATGGGAGATCATTAACATTGATTAGGCACTGGTTTCATGGGAGAGCATTAACATTTTTCAGGCACTGGTTTCATGGGAGACCATTAACATTGTTCAGGCACTGGTTTCATGGGAGACCATTAACATTGATCAGGCACTGTTTTCATAGGATACCATTAACACTGTTCAAGCACTGGTTTCATGGGAGACCATTAACATTGTGCAGGCACTGGTTTTATGGTTGACCATTAACATTGTTCAATCACTGGTTTCATGGGAGACCATTAACATTGTTCAGACACTTGTTTCATGGGAGACCATTAACACTGATCAGGCCCTGGTTTCATGGGAGACCATTAACATTGCTCAAGCACTGGTTTCATGGGAGACCATTAACACTGATCAGGCACTGGTTTCATGGGAGACCATTAACATTGTTCAAGCACTGGTTTCATGGGAGACCATTAACATTGATCAGGCACTGGTTTCATGGGAGACCATTAACATTGTGCAAGCACTGGTTTCATGGGAGACCATTGACATTGTTCAAGCACTGGTTTCATGGGAGACCATTAACATTGTTCAATCACTGGTTTCATGGGAGACCATTAACATTGTTCAAGCACTGGTTTCATGGGAGACCATTAACATTATTCAGGCACTGGTTTCATGGGAGATCATTAACATTGTTCAAGCACTGGTTATCATGGGAGACCATTAACATTGTTCAAGCACTGGTTTCATGGGAGACCATTAACATTGTTCAAGCACTGGTTTCATGGGAGACCATTAACATTATTCAGGCACTGGTTTCATGGGAGACCATTAACATTGTTCAAGCACTGGTTTCATGGAAGACCATTAACATTGTTCAGTGACTAAAACAGAAGAGTGGTAGGAAGCCGTTAAACACTTTATCTGACTTTTTAAGACTAAATCAAAAGTTTAGCCATTTGAATTATTTACTGACTTTTCACTGTCCTTTGGTGGTTGCTCTGTTTGGCAGTAGTGACAGTTTTGCAAACTTTAAAATACCTAGCCTATTTAAACATTTTTACATTAGACTCCCTCTTATCCAGTCTCACTGGGACTGGACCGTAAGCTGGGTAAATGAATGGTTGGTTAATCAGAAAAAACATACAAAATAGCATTTATAGGTTATAGATCAGCTAGAATAATATTATTTGTTAGTATGCATTTTTCTAATAAATATGAAGTCTAAAACTCAAACGTCTGTCATTATTTAGCTCAGAGGAGATGGAAGCATTGTTCTTCTTTGTTCTCTTTTGCTAGCGCTATGGCACAAATTTAATAGCCAGTTAAGGAGAGGCTGGATAAGAGGGAGTCACCTCTAGTACATTGGAGAAGATTAAGCTTCATTCACTACAAAGATTTATGACTGGGTTTCTTCGAACATAACCATGGATATCAAAATTCAATTCACAAGCTTCAACCTTGAGGTGGATTATTGACATCCATATCTTGAAAACATAACATTCTTGTTATGATCAGAAATCTGATCATAATCTTCTGTTACAAACAGATGAAAATTCTATTATTCTAGTTGAAAGTCTAGACAGTTTTCACACATATGTACAGTTCATTTTAAGTTTTCATTTTTTTTTCCAGGGGTGAGGCAGTTGCTAATATCATTTTCAATATAAGAGATTTCTGTTAATTTCTGAATGAGTAACATTACTGAATGGTGTACTGTTTTACTGAGAAAGAAGTAACTTCTTGACTATTTTATTGAAATATAATAATGTATTTTACTGAAAATGGGTCCTCAGATAATCATTTTGAGCACAAAATAAAATGAATAAGTCATTTAAAACAAAGCAGCTCAAAACTCAAGCTTACAAAATCTCCAAGCTGTTAAGAATAACAATATATATCCAGAGCTGCAGTCATACTTCCCTCATAAAGGGGGCTTTGCCCCTTGTTTTTCTAGCTGACTTCTACTGTACCTTCAGCATCATGACTACCTTGGAGAAAGAAATGAAAAGTTAAATCCACTGTCAGCTTCTTTCACTCAACAAAACACTATAACTACCGAAGCAGAGGCTAGTAAAATACTTTATAACATAGTATATGTATTGGTAAGACCACTACATATTAACTGATTTTTCCTTATAACTTCCATTCAATGTTTGACTTAGTCTGCTACAAACTATTCATCATTTACTCTTTTTTTTCTTTCTTTTAGCTTTATTTTTATTTAGTCTTCATTTCTCATGTAAATCATACTTGGTAAACTGTTTGCAAGTCACAAGTATGCATCTACCATATGCACATCTTTAAGTGTATCATGCAAGAAAGTTTTTTCTTTTTTTCAGTTATTTCTAAAAAAAAAATCACTTCTCACTGTAAGCAGTTTTGTATTTATTTTATTCCCTTCACTAAGGCATATCAGTCAGCTGCATTCAGATGGGATTTAGTTGGTGCTATAAAGTGTAAATACCTGAACCACTCAGGATTGCAAACTAAGTTCACAAAGGACATGCTGAGCATTGTCATTCTCTGGTTCTGCTGTAGACAGCAGTCAAGTCTTATCCAATCTTGATAATTATACAGTACAATTGTTATGTACTTCTGGGGCTGCACTGCTCAACACACGCAGCTTGCAACCCTAGCAAATACAAGCTGCTATTCTTGAATTTAGAACAAGTGCAACATTCTGACATTAATCTTTTATGTCTTTGAATGGCTATGAGTATCCTTCTGTAACACTTTTTCCCCATTTTTATACATATTTTTCTTTTTCTATTGGACTTTGAAAAAACAAATGAATCAGTGCCCTGTATTTACTAGAAAATGATTTACATCTTCTCTTGGGAACTACTGTTTCAGACAAACATTCTTAATCCCATTAGTATTTTGCCATGCTTGAAAGACAAATGTGCTGCTTTTTGAAGCTAAATTTTTTAACTTCTTCATATTTTAGCATTTTGACCTGACCATAATCCCAGGTCAGATGTATGCTTCTTGTATAATCTTTCTCATCTAATTCACTGATTTCTTATTTTACCTACTAGTGAAAACATCTTTTCTCATTTTACCTACTAGTGAAAAATTGTTGTGTGAATATTATCCATAAGACAGCACTTCCCTATACAAATCAGATATCCAGATTTCTCTTTCTGGAAATATATTTTTTCTCTGAATAATTCTTTTTCCAAAGCTGCTTTAGTTAATCCTGTTGGATTGTTGGCCATTCTTTCCTGCCAAAGACTGTTAATACAAAATTCAAACAGTTGCAGGCTGTTCTCTGCACTCAGTGACTAGTATTACGCATTTCAAGCATTCACTATGCTGTTTATGGAGTCAGATTGTCCTTCCTATTACTTATCAGATATTTGCACCAAGTATTTTAAATATTTACTTTAGTTTAGTTATTAGGAGCTTTGTTAGAAAAAGTGCAGGAGAGTGACACAATGCAGTACATGTGCACACACACACACACACACACACACACACACACGCACACACGCACACACACACACACACACACACACACACACACACACACACACACACACACACACACACACACACACACACACACACACATAAAACATATTATTTTGAAATTTCATTTATATGGATTTGTTTGGTCAACACTTGCCAGAGGCTACAGAAGAGGTTGGTTGGGAATGCTAAATATCCATTATTACCTTTGAAAAGATTGTTATAGTAACAACTAAATGCATGCATTATAGTGTAAACTAATATGTAATGCTTAATAAGGTAACCTTTGGAAATAATCAGGACTTGGAATGCAGAATCCCTTAATGTGAAGGTTAAATGACTGAAACCCTGGCTGAGATTGACATTTCTTAGAATGTTCCATTTTCTCTGTGGTATGGCAGTCTTAGAGTTGCTAGATAAGTTTATGGTTGCAGGGGGATTACCTACATCAGAGGATAAAGGAGCCTGCCTCCTGAAAAAAAATCATTATTGAGTTTCTTAATAGCATATGTATTCTTTAGGCTAAAGTTTTCAAGATATGCATGTATCTGATCAGAAATTTGCTTTTCAAGTTGCTGGAAGCTGAGCTACTGTCCTATGTTTTCAGTATTCTTCACTTGTAATTGTTTTTTGTAAACTGTAATGCTTACCACAGGTACAAAAATTCGGGATAACACATACTGATGATGAATAATAAAAATGGTTAAAGAAGCCCGTGATCTCAAAATCGGTATAAATGTTAAAATATATTTGTCTATTTCAACATGACATTCAAAGCTGCAAGCACAGCATTGAGGTATTGTGTCATTATTGTCAGCAGTATAGGAACTTCAAAGATACAGATTAGTTTTATTAAATAGTATAGAACAATTATTAAGTGTTGGTAAAGCAGAAGCACACAGTTCAATAAAAAAAATATACTTCATACAGAAAAGCAATGCAGTCAAGATCTGGACAGTCGATCAGCAGTCTATACAGTCATTTGAAGCCAACATTAGGCAAAGCAGTGCATCAGGTCTGGTTTAATTTTTTTTTTTTACATTAAGAAAGCTAATGTGTTATTAAAATATTATAGAACTAGAGAAGTTAGCATAAAACTGCATTTATGGTAAGAAATGTGAAATAAACTGACAGTACTCAGAGAAGGGTATAGACTAAAAAGACTTTAGTTTTGATTAAACATTTTTAAATAGATCTATTAGCGGAAGCAATTCACAGAAATGTGTTGCATTTGCATATGTATGTAACCCAAGTTTTTATCATAGAAAAAGGAGCAATACAAAGATGTCAAATACTAATGTACAATGTATATTGTTATAATGATCTGTTAAAGAATCCCATATTTGAAGGCTGTTATACATATTAGGAGAGTCATGGTTACAAATGTATAAATGAGGAACATTAAAAGAGTGGAGTGTTTCTTCATCCTGGGAAAGTGTTTTGAAAGGACACTATAAATTTCAACTAGCAGTTGGCTAGAGATATAAATGTGCCAGATGTTGAAGAATACAACCTTGCATATATTCTTAGTACACATGGTGAATGCTCGGGGAGCTTCACAGGTTACATTTGCTTTGAAAGACCAAGTAAAGACATTGTCTTAAGTTGTTGCAACCTGCTCTAATCTGGAATTTCTCTGATTTTATTTGTTAAAATATCTAAATACATGCATACTGTAATAAGTAAAATAAAACTAGCTGGATACACATGGCACGTAACTCTTTATTTAGAAAAAAAATTTGAGCACTTTCGCAGAGTCCTCTCTGCTTCATCAGACAAATTATAGCAGTTAAAACTTCATTTAAGTAGTGATGCATCATGGTGTCAACCAATCAATTCCATGTTAAAATCAATACACCAAATAATAATACTTAATATATAAAAATATACATATATATATATATATATATATATATATATATATATATATATATATATATATAAACATAGAGGCTGTATAGAATGTGGGGTACATTTCTAAAATGTTCTAGTTACAATATTAAAAGCTATATAAAAAGCATAAAAAATACTAAATAACTAGAGCATCAGTGCTTCAAGGCTCTGTTTCTAAGAAATGGTCTTAAAGAAACCTTGGAGTTTAGGCCAGGTGGTCTGTCTGCTTGGAACTTAATAATCCATTCTTGTTCCAAAGCTTCAGTATTGTTAGTAATATTTCCATCTCTTTTATTTCTATTGACAGTATGGAGAACCAGGAACTTAAAAGTGTGTGTGTGTTCCCTTCTTGCATCACATGCATTGCTAATGCATTGCTTTCTTTTTGGTTTCTAATATCTCTCATATGTTCTAAAATTCTGTCCTTCAATAGTCGATTCGTTTTACCTATATGATAGGCAGGACATTTCGTGCAGAAACTAAAGTATAATATATGTGCAGTGTGAGAGTCAGCATAGAAGTGTGTATCAATAGAGAAACCTATGATAGGGTGTTTATACTGTCCCCCACCAAAAATGAATGGGCACGCTGTGCATCTCCTGCAGGCAAACGTGCCCATCCTATCAGACTTTACATACTTTGGCTCATTTATCTTTTTGTAGCATAATTGTCTTTTAAGGGACTTATTATTTTTAAAGGAGAAGGATGGTGTTTCTCCTATTATTCCATCGAGTACTTTCACACTCGATAGGATATCCCAGTTGTTTCTGACTAGGTCACAAATTATATTAATGTTACTAGCAAAAGTCCGTGGTACTCGCAGCATATTATTCTCTACATTTCTTGCCATGCCTGAAGTTATTATAGTATTCACATTTTCCATGGATAAAACATTTGCATGTCTTCTTCTAGCATTATAATAAAGTGGGCATTTCCCTTCCCTTTCTTTCCATGCTAAATCAATCTGCCACTCAATATCTTTCATTTTGTATCCCCTTTCACTAAATTCATGCTTAAGAAGGGTCAGTGCTTCACATAAAGTTGCATCATCATTGAGTAGTCGCATACAACGAACTATCTGTCCTTTAAAAACATTTGCTTTTGTAAAACCAGGATGCATACTACTGTTATGTAAAACATTATTTTTCCTGATAGGCTTCCTATACAATGAAGTAGAAATTAGCTCAGGGGGGTCTCTTTTAACTTTCACATCTAACAAGTCAATCTCTTTGTCAGAATACTTAAAGGTAAATTTTAAGAATGGAGTAAAAGTGTTAATATACTCCAAGAATTGTTTAAGATGAAACTCATCATCATGCCACAGCAAAAAAATATCATCCACAAAGCGTTTATACCAAATAATAGATTTAGCAAAAACATTTCCTGTGAGGATGTTATCAGTTTCCCACTGCACCAGAGATAGGTTGGAGTAGCTATTTGCACAAGCTGTGCCCATAGCCACGCCAACATTCTGTATGAAATAACTATCTCCAAACATAAATATGTTGTTTTCTAGGACTATCTCCAATAATGCACAAATTAGTCTTATCTTATTGCCTTCAGTACCTCTCCTGACAAGTACGAGGACTCTGCGAAAGCGCTCACATTTTTTTCTAAATAAAGAGTTACAATAAAAAGTGTGTATCCAGTGAGTTTTATTTTATTTTACTTATTGCTTCTTCTTTATTATCACTGGTTACTTCATCCAGGGTCGAGGACTTTATTTCTGTATTTTACATGCATACTGTAAGTCTAAAAATCAGTTGTAAGAAATCAAGAAAAAAAAAAAAAACAGTGAGGAGTGTTTTACAAACATATATATTACAATATTGAAAGAATGTGTTATGAATATGTTGGTGTTAATGACCTGAGACGTACCTCCCTGGACTACATGAAAGGAGACATGGAGGAGCTCTCTGATCTTGTAGCCTAGGCCGGTATGACCCTAGCCCTGAGTAGCATCCTGCCATCACCCAGAATGACACCACAGTACAAGGACAAAATGATTGACTTTAACAATTGGCTAAGCTTCTGGTGTCATTCTAAGGGAATCCAGTATCTGTCTTCCTGGGATGACATGATCGACAGACCACGCTGCTTTGCCAGAGATGGCCTGCACCTGTCGCCCTTGGGATTCCGGATACTGGCAAAGGCTCTTGCCACCCCTATAGTGCCTTTTTTAGGCAAGGTTCAAATGACAAATTCACCACCGTAACAGGTACAAGCAAGCAAAATCTGGAGTAATGCTACTCAATGCTAGAAGTCTAAACCTCAAAATGCACTCACTCGAGGCACTCCTTAAAATGGAGAACATTGACATCTGTGCAGTGACAGAGACCTGGTTCAAAGCTCCAGAGAGCACCCCTGCATTACCAGGCTATAATTCATACCACACCTTTCGGCCACCAAACCCGGACCGAAACACTAAAGGTGGAGGCGTGTCTATATTCATTAAGGATATCCACACCTCCAAGCTAGTTGCTCAGCATAATGCAACCGAGATTATCTAAGTTCAACTAACTCTGGGCAAAACCGCAATCCAGATTGTAGCTTGCTACAGACCCCCCACCATGCCCCAGGATTCCCACTCCTCTTTTCTTGACACACTGGAAAATATTAAGGTACAACCCAACACTCTAATAATGGATGATTTCAACTACCCTACCATTAACTGGGAAAACTACTCATGTACCAAATCTTTTGCTCAACGTTTTCTGGAAATCATCAATTCCAACGCTTTGGATCAACTTATCCACACCCCCACCAGAGGCAGCAATATCCTAGACCTGGTCATCACCAACCTGGGTGACTGGTGTTCCACACCAGAGGTCAGCTCCTCGTTGGTCAGATCCGACCACAAGCTAATCACCCTAGACATCCACATCCCACTCCCACCCCCCATTAGGAAAACAACTGTAAAAAATTTCTCCAAAGCCAACTTCATGCTTCTTAAGACAGAAGTGGCAAACTTCATGACACCCATGCAGATGGACAATAGAGGTACGACTGCTGAATCCTACACAAATGCACTTTATAAGCACTTACACAAGTGCATGGATCATGCTATCCCTAACAGAACCAAGATGCTATCCTCCAAAAAAAGGAAGCCAATCTGGTGGTCTTCTGCCATAAACAAACTCTACAACAGAAGAAAGAAACTGTTGCAAAAACAAGTAAAATCCCATGATTGGAGGAAATCCCTGGTCAGCCTCAGTAAGAAGCTGAGATCCCTCATAAAATCCTCCAAAGCTAGTTATGAAAACAAAATTGCCACTGACTCTAAAGACAACCACAAAGCATTCTATAGCTATGTTAAAAATCTCAATGGCAACACTCAGATCTGCTCTGAGTTACAGCACAATGACACTAAATATACAGAACCAACTGATACTGCCAACATCCTGGCAGATAGGTTCAGTGCTAACTTTACCCCCCCTCTCACCCCCTAAAGGGCCCATCTTTATACTAGAAGAATGCAAAGTTCCTGCAATCATGGCTGCACAGGTAAAAACTTCACTCTCCAAAGCCAAGAACACAGCATCCATGGGACCTGACAACATCCCAGGCTGCCTTCTACATGAACTACAGAATGAATTGACATCCCACCTAAGTACCATGTTCAATCATAGCCTCCCCCTCAGGCTTTGTGCCCATTGAATGGTGCACCGTGGCAGTTATCCCACTCCACAAAGGGGGGGGGCACAACAGACCTGGGGAACAATCGCCCCATTAGCCCGACGAGCCTCGTCTGCAAGGCCATGGAACGTATCATCATGGAACTCATAAACAAAGACATTGGAGATCTCCAAACCCTGGACCCCACACAGTTTGGGTTTGTAAAAGGCAGATCATGTCTCCTAAACCTGATAGACTTCTTTGAAGTAGTCACCAAGGCCATGGATGAGGGTAAGGTGGTTCAAACAGCCATTCTAGATCTTGCCAAGGCATTCAACACCATCCCCCACTTTGGAATTATAGATAAACTCACTAAACTAGGTATAAATCCCTATGTCACAAGATGAGTTGCCAACTGACTTACTGAAAGAACCCACACTGTGAAAGTAGCAGACTCCAAATCAGACTTCAGACCAGTGACAAGTGGAGTACCACAGGGTTCAGTCCTGGGTCCTCTCCTGTTTGGTATCTACTTCTCTGAAGTACAGGCTAACACAGAAGGTCTTTGGCTAACTAAATTCACAGATGACTGCAAACTAGGAGCCATAATTGAAACTCCTAACAATGTGGACATCCTACAAAAAGGCCTCACTGAGACAGATGCCTGGTGTCAAAGACATGGTCTCAAGCTCAATGCCAAAAAGTGCATTGTCATCCCCTTTGGTAAAAATTCTGTACCCATGAACTACCACATAGGCAGTAGTGTACTTAACACCGAAAGTGTGATAAGAGACCTTGGGACACAGGTGGACAGTAGTCTCTCCTTTGATAATCACATCGCCAAAGTGGTCAGGAAATCCTTCTACGTGGCACACCTCATCACAAAAGGTTTCTCATCCAGAAAAAAGAGGTCATTGTTCCCCTCTACTCATCACTCATTAGACCCATTATAGAGTACAACACCCCTTTTGGTATGTACCTCACAAGACATCTACAACAACTGGAAAGGCTGCAAAAATACCTCACAAAGAGGATTACTGGCCTCAAACAGATGCCTTACGCAGACCGTCTCAAAAAACTCCAGCTTTACTCTGTCGCATATCGCCTACTCAGAGGCGATCTCTGCCTAACATACAAAGCTATGTCAAACCCAGAGCTGTTGGACATGCTCCACTTAAAGAAATCCCAATACCTCTGAGCTACACGCTCTAGGGACCTAAACCTTGTCACCACAATAAACAGAACATGCGGGAGGGATAGATTCCTGTCCTAGAGACTTCCCATACTCTGGAACAGACTACCTATCTATGTCAAACAGAGCTCCTCATTAGCACTCTTCAAGAAAAATCTTGATGATTGGATGGGTAATAGGAAATTCACCCCGGGGATTACTTCTGTGGTTCTGCTTGACAGGGGCACAGGAAAATAATTTTCTTGGGTGGCAAAAGCCAGGATACATTTTTGGCTAGGCTTGTATAGGCCCTAGGGCCAATAGCCTAGTACCTACCTATGAACCTATGAAAAGCTGGGCACCATAAAAGGAACTTTTTCAAAGACACAGGCAAACAGCAATGTACATCCAAACGTTTCCAAATGTATCTCAGTTCCATATGCAAATACAAATGTAGGAGTTAAACTGGACCTTGCAACAAGTAACATATTAATCATGTAGAGCTGTTAGACCAGGGTGTACCCAGTGTTCCTTCAGTGAAACCAGATTACCCTGTTAATGTTTGCAATGACCAAAAGTTGGTATTAAAAAAGTATTATGCTCAGTAGCTAATCTCCAGCTTGGAAGACTTGCGTTGGGTGTTAGCTGGAGCTAAACAGCTTTAAAAGTAATATGAGTTATGCTTAGTACCAAAGTATGTTACATGAACATTAAAATAATGTAGCAATTAACACTCAAAGAAGTTTGTCAATCCATAACAGATTTCCTTTTGGAGTCTCATTTGTGCTTGCCATATTTTAAACCACTGAAAGAATATTGTATGGTATTGAAAATGGTACATCTTAGCTGGATGATATGTTTGCTAGCCAATGGAAAATAAAACCGGTATCTGAATATAATCATATCATTTGATAAGCATATTAAGCATGCTAGGGTATATCTAAACAGAGCTAAATGCAAATTGTTGGAAAATAAATTACATTTCTGGATTGTAAAATAAATACCATGTATTGAGTCACAAATAAGTGTGAACCATTCAGTAATAATCACCAGTACTGAAGAATGAAAAAAATAGATTTTTGTTTATATTTATTAATTTAGACTATTTTAAGTCATTTTTTTAAGTCTGTCAAATGTGTTGGCTCTGTTGTATATGGTACCATGTAGAGATGTAAGAAGGCATTAGAGTCATGTTTAGGAGAGTCTTTTGATATTTTAAATAAACGAGTTAATCTTCTGATATGGTGTATTACCATGGCAATAAACTATTAACACTGTGATGAACTGAATTTCTTCATGGTGCTGGTGCTATGTTTTTGTGGAAAAGGCCATGTGGATCACATAAACTGATTGGTTTTATAACCAGGATCATAAACCCTGCAACAATATATTGCATTTAGTTAAATAAGACTTTATAGTCTTTTTGCAGAATGAAAGTTTTAGAACGAGATGTATGGTCACAAATGAACCATTCAAACAGATCATAAATTCTTCTTTTCTTGTTTAATGTGATGGAAGATGTACTACAAATGGTATTTTTAAGAATTTTGATATTGCCCATACTGCTGAGGGCATAGTAGCATGAAACAGTTTGTGTTCAGAACAGAAATTCTGATACTGCAGCTGGTTTAAACATGTTACTACTCATATGGACTAATAATTTTGTTCGTGTAGAACAAAAGTGATGATGCTGGTTGATTTGATTATTGCTCCTGTTGCACCTTTACGAATGAAGTCAACAACAAGATCGAGGGCCATATTTGTGGTATCAGAATTCATTATGAGAGACAGTGTAGACTACATACAGCTTATTGCAGACCCTTCATATCTAGAAACATTAAATTATATTAACAACATGTCTTGACATATCAATATCCTGAGTTATTATCCAAGTGCTAGCTTAACTAGTGAGCTTGCTGTATTTATATAACTGACACCTTAACATCACTCACATAAAAGGTGGATTCAGGAACTGATTAGGTAATATTTGCTTATATTTTATATTGGTGCTGCTACTGCTTTACAGCATTAGTGAGAAGATATGAGAAAAAGGGTATACTTACAAGTGCTGACGGGAAATTCCCAGAGAATCAGTTGTCTGAAGTATAAAGTGTTGTTTTTCATAGGAAATAAATGCTAGTGTGACATCTAAGTGCATACTTGACAGTAGTTCTAAGTTTGATTTGATTCAACCATGTAGCCAAAATATATACATACATATATGTATGTATAATGTGTATATATATATATATATATATATATATATATATATATATATATATATATATATACTGTTTAGTTTGTTTTGGGAACTATTTTCTGTTACTTTTGATGCTTGGAGTTTTGCCAGCAAACATTTCATAGTACAACCATGTATCAAATAATTTTCTGGTCATTGCAGAGGATTACTTAGGGAGTTTGCATATAAGTACAATGCCAGATTTGGAAACAATGCTTGAAAACTTTAAAGACAAGTTTCAGTATTCAAGAAATACCATTAATTATCATATTGGATAATGTTGCTGTTCCGTAAACTAAAGAATTCACATAGAGGAATGGAATTTTTTATATTACATCTTCTTACATTCTTTGAACAATCAGCACAGGGAAAGAATACGTGAAAAAGGTGATAGATATTTCTCTTGAAACGAGTAACAAGAATATTCCCTAATTCTTCCTTCCTTGGAGGTGTGGAAATGTGTGATCTTATTTCCAACAATTGCATTCTGAACTTTTTGACAACCCAAATGATATCCTCACAGTTCAAACAAATGTTACTATTTCCAGAACATAGTGGTTACTAGTATGTTTAAATTAACAACTGCTCAGCTCAAACTAATCTTTCCAGGTATTACATTCATTCGATTCTAGGTCTTATAAGTTACATTACAGACAGTAAATAGTTTTGTTTTGCAAACAGCTTACAGCATCTCTTTATCCAGACTTGCTACACTCGTACTGTCAGCAGGATTTTCTTCATGCAGTTGTGAGCTTTTGTGTAAGGCTTAGCAGTTCTGTCTGCATAACTTGATTGTAAAAGTATTTAAGGAAATAGAAAATTATGAAAAATAAAAAAAAAATTGCATATGAACAGCATCTCATATGCAAATAATGGAATCACTAAAGTATATCTGTCTTTATCACAAAACAACTTTATTAGCTAGAGTGGTGCTGCTTAATCTGATTACTAAAGTAAAAAAGGATCTGTGCAGCATTTTTCAAACAACTTGACAAACAGTGACATGACTAAAACACCAGGGTGCTGGCAAAGAGCAGGAAAGGAAAAATGCTCTAGTATGTTCCTTTTTAGAGAGGCTGCTATCCTTTTCGCAACATGTTGTTCTTGCTACATAAGTGTGAAACTAACTTGTGTAGAGAAAGGACTGGGGACATCTTTAAGCTAAAGAAAGTGAATTGAACAGCTGTGTCACAGCTTCCAGTGGAGTTGCCACATTGGTACAGATAAAATATATGTTCTGCAGTACAGAATTATAAGCAGATGTCTTGTTGCTGGTTAGGATGTACTCCTGGCTAAAGGTCAGTATTCTGACAAACTCAATAATGTGGCAAGACTATTGTGTTGGGGACTGTGAAAATACTGTAACATACAGGTAAAAACAAACCGAAGGTCACAGTAAAAAGAGAAAACTTTAAAACTATTTGTTCGTAAGTGCTTTCATCCATCCACATTAAACGAACTTCATCAGACCGGGAGGAATCATGAGGGAACTCTCTTGCATAATTCCTACCTTACCCTTTAAATATTATGCCAGATTGTATAAAAACTATGATAATATTGACTTATTGTTTTTTTCTCAGGAAAGAAGTGTTATTTTAAATGGAGAATCTGGTACTCAACATATTGATACTGTATTTTAACAGATAATTAATTGAAATGGTTATTCTGAGAGATGAATAGAATAATTACAAATCTGAACAACCAGTGATGCAGAAATATAAAGGATGGCCAGATAATCCAAGTAAAGGAAAAAATGGAAATAATCGAGATGGAGAAAAGTAATCAAATATCTAGTAAAACTCTGCTGGGGGGCACATGGTCATCCAGTGATTGCTTGACCATCCATATTTAACTTCAAATAGAATCAATCAAAATTAGAGTTCTAGATCTCTAGATTTCAGATGTGGGGAAGAAAAGAATGCATCCTCTCATGAGAAAATTTCACATTAGATTCATTTGCACAGATAATTAGCACACACTAACAACAAAAATACATTATAGAACACAGATGTAGGTACTTTTCCGTTATCGAGGCAACATTTTGCAACACACTTCTGAACACATCTTCCGATTTCTCAAAGGCCTTTCTCCCCAAGCTCACTTCACAATTAATACATTGACTGTTTTGAGTTCTATTAACAGTTCAGATGAAATCCTGATACATGAAAGGACAAAAGCACTTCAATGTGCTATTAAATGTTGCGGCGAAATAAAGACGGCGAAGTCACGCTACTGTCAACCTAATTACATGTTCACATTGTCAAAAGATGTCTGGATTTTCCCAAGCCCTTTCTCCACATTGTCAGTTCATCCTTTCCTCACATTCATACATCTGTCTCTGTTTGATTATTTCAAAAACTCCACAGTTACAAGTGTCTGAATGTAATCATCTTAAAAAGTCCCATATTTTATTTTCCAGATGCCCTCTTGTCACAAACAGCTCCACATGTAATATCTGCCGTGTTATGCCGAACTAGAAATAAACTGTGCATACTTTTCAGCAAACTGGCAGATGTGATTTTAAAAAGACCCAGTGTACATACCTAAGGAACCATTCTACGAAGATAAATGAAAATTACGCTAGAAAAGCCAGTGTAGTCCATTCGGCTTATAATATTGCTCAGTCTGAGGTGCTTACTGCATTTTTTTTTGTTCTCTTTAAAAGTCATCTCATTTGTGTACATTCTATGGGACAGATGTTACACTCTGAATATAGCTGCAACCTAGTCACCACTCCGACAACAACAGCACCTACTGGCATGATCGATCTTACATAGAGCAAGCCTCAAAACTGTGTGAATGGAATATTTAAAAAAAATACAGACTTTTCAAAACCATGTACAAACAGAGCTTGTTTTAAGTTCTCTTGCCCATCTATTATTTTGCTGTGGTTAATGAAAAGTGTATGGTTTATTAGGTCCCATTTTGATTCATATTTACGCAGTACATCATCGACATTTAGCCCAAAATATTATAAGCAACACTCAGTTCACATCAACCGAACATTTTGACCGCTACCGGAGAAGTGTGTTGAGAAGTGTTGCCCTGATAACGGAAAATTACCTAGATGTATATATAATTTAACTGGTGGTCACCATATTAAGTATAATATATGGTATTTACAGATATACTAAAATTACATGCATCTAAAAACATTTTATGTATAAAGTCACAATGAAGTTTTAGTACACAACAAATTAGGTATTTATATGCATCTCTCTCTCTCTCTCTCTCTCTCTATATATATATATATATATATATATATGTATATACATATATGTGTGTGTGAGTGTGTGTGTGTGTGTGTGTGTGTGTGTGTGTGTGTGTGTGTGTCTGTGTGCGTGTGTGTGTCTGTGTGCGTGCGTGCGTCTGTGTGCATGTGTGTGTGTGTGTGTGTGTGTGTGTGTGTGTGTGTGATTGTGGCTCATTTGATCTAAAGCTGATTTGAGTTAAAAAAAAAAATAGTGGTTCATTTGATCAAAAACCTATTTGATATAAACTACAAACATTGAAAATCATGTCACTAAAATGTTACATAGACTAAATATATTGCCAAAAGCATTTTCTGTAGGGAGGGGCAGGCCCCTCCCCATCTCCAGCCTTAAATAAACTTTAAATAAACTATCTCCACAGCTGTACAACCATGGCGCAAAGAGAATGCTCCTTACTCACTAAATCACTGCTAGCACACATACACAAACTTCAGGTCATCGAAGTACAACTTAATGGTGGTCATTAGCAAGGGACTAATACACTTGTTTGCATTATAACTCCTATTATCCAAAATCAGACCAACAGTCATTTTCAATAAGCAAACATAGTTTTCAGTCAAATATGATTAAGTCATTTGTGATTTTGATCAAGTGGGATTTAAATCAAATGAACCACTGTTTTTTTATTTTTTTTTATTTTAGATTAAATGGATTGTAACTGTATATACAAACACACACACACACACACACACACACACACACACACACACACACACACACACACACACACACACACACACACAGACCCACACACACACACACACACACACACACACACACACACACACACATGGGTTCCTAACTATCCATTGAGAAGTCAACTTCTCAAAGTGAAAAAAAAAACAAATACGGCTCATCGTAAATAAGCTGATCAAATGTACCTGTTTTTTCAGTACAATATGATGGCATAGAGTTGTTCAGAGAATTTATCCTCTACCAGTGTAAATTGAATAGTGTATCTATATATATATATATATATATATATATATATATATATATATATATATATATATATATATATATATATATATATATATATATATATATATATATATATAGCTATAGATATAGATATAGATACATACATATAATGAATGCTGACAATATTGATGTACAAAACATTGCCATCAAAATGTCAAAACACATAACATTTACATGTACTGTTCATGCTCAGGGGATTATCCCAGAGCAGGCTAAACCAGCAACAAATATTTTTGTAGGCGGGCAAGACTCCATGGAACCCAATACCCCTTTCTAATTATATATACTGAATTCAGGACTGCACTAGTTCCTGGGGAAAAAGGAATATTATACACATGTTGATCATCTGTTTCTGTTGACTAAGCAGCCATCAACTTATATAATATATATATATATATATATATATATATATATATATATATATATATCTGTACTGCGGTGGTGGTGCTGCGGTAGCATTGTCGCCTCACAGTAAGACGTTGTCCTGTTCGATTCTCAGCTAAAGCGTCTTCTGTGTGGAGACATGCATGAATGGGTGGACCTTCGTTGAAGGTTGTACGTCAGGGCTGGCAACTCGGTACATAAAAATCTACTGACAATCATTAGCGGACCGGAGTTCCGCTGTGGCGACCCCTAACCGGGAAACGCCGAAGGATACAACAACAACAAATATATATATATATATATATATATATATATATATATATATAGAGAGAGAGAGAGAGAGAGAGAGAGATACAGCACACACATGCACACACACACACACACACACTCACATATATATGTATCTACATATATACTGCAATAGAAGTGGTATGAAAAACAAGTGAAGAAAAGTCATGGGCATTCAAAAACCATATATGTGAAACACTTATATATCCTTAAATGGTTATTTGCATATATCCCATGGGCCTTCACTACAGGAGGTTTAAGGTATTAAACAGGAAGGCTTTTGCTTAGCTGGGTCTTTCTTACATTTTTACTGAATAGTTATGACTTTTTTCTTTTGGTTTAGTTGTTAAGATATCTTTCAGGTACTCTATCAGTTATGGACCTCAGGCTTGATTTTATGCTCTGTTTTTGTGTTATTTATTTATTTATTTATTTATTGATTTATGCTGTATTGATTAGACCAACAACAGCAAAAAAGGCTACAACAAGGTATGTCTATAGCAATTTGACTTTAAAGACTAAGAAAATTAAAATTTGTGGCCACGTGCAGGCACATAGCTGGAAAACGAATATGTCCTTAATAGGTCATTTGCATTTATCCCATGCACCTCCACTTTTTGCTTGCTCAGTTCTTTCTTTCCAGTTAACATAAAAAGGAATGCAGAAATAAATGGATGCATGGAATGTGTTGAGGTCTAGTTTGGTTAATACATGAATAATTTGTACTGTGAGTAACTATATTAATAAATAAGAGAGGTACTCCTTAGCCTACAAGCATAACTACTCTCCAACAGAGATGTGACCCAGTT
Source organism: Protopterus annectens (assembly GCF_019279795.1). Classification (NCBI taxonomy): domain Eukaryota; kingdom Metazoa; phylum Chordata; order Ceratodontiformes; family Protopteridae; genus Protopterus; species Protopterus annectens. Next base: position 157,031,442 of record NC_056726.1, read on the forward strand.
AGGCCACATAGTTTATTACACTACTTACTTGATAAGCCACACATCCAGATTGAATAACCAAATGTTTTCCCCATATCCCATTAAAAAAAACCCTGATTTATCTCTGTTGTGTTTCCATGAATTACTCCTGCTATATTTTCTGGGAGCTGTTTCAGGCAACCCATTCTGTGAAATGTGCTTCGCTGTATCTCCTGAGAGTCGCTACTTGTATCTTCAAATGTGCTGTTCTACTCTCGGTTCTTTTCTTCCATCATGCTACCCAGTTAGATTCCTTGGCAAAATGAGCAGATGGTGCATTTTTAGCTAGTTATTATTTTATTTTTATCTATTTTCCTTTTGATAAGAATAAACTTATTTTCTAAAGGGTGGACTTGTACGTATAGTTTGCTGTTGGGGGTGTAAGTGCATGGATTTGATATAGTTAGTGTGCAAAGTTGCATTTTGTTTGCATTGTAATGATATGGAAATACAATTATTAGTTCCACTTTTAAATGAAATTTATTGTTTTAAATTAGGAAGTATGGGTTTTAGATAGACTGGGGTCGTAGTCTCCTGCTGGAGTATGCAATATGTAAAGTTAGTTTTTTACATTGTAATGAATGGGAAATGCAGTCTGTGTTTGAATTTTTTTAACAAATATAAACCATATTAAAGGTAGATTAGGATTTTGATTATTTAAGGGTTTAAGGGTGGTGTTTTGGGGTGTCAGAATCCCTTTTGTGTATGTAGTGTGTAAACATTTATTTTACATGTGACTGAGTAGGTAGATGAGTATTTTAAACAGAACTTCCTATGTATGTGATTTATGAGGTGCAGAATATAAATTCCAGCTGATTATCTGAGCAAAGCAGCAGCTTATCCAAATAAAACGAAACACAAAGAGCATGCACAAACAAAGTCCAAACAAAACCTGGCTTAGGTGGCTGCACAGTAAAACTACAATTTATTGTTTGGACTTAGCTTATCTAAATAAACAGATTGAGGTATGAGTAATAAATATTTAAGATAAATAAGTACATACAGAAATAAATGATTTGACACTGCAGAGAACAGGTTTATTTATTAATTAATTCAGTCACACAGCCATCCATCTATCCATTTGCTAACTAGCTAAGTGAAGTGGTCCAGGCAGTCTTTTCAGTGACAGCCTGGGCTCACACTGTTGGGAATATTACAAAGTTTTGCAACAAGACATTGGAGCAGACATTAACTTGTGTAAACTGAGAACACCATTATTTTATAAGTCAGCTAATGCAATCATGTATGTAAAAAAAAGATAAACTTGGATCAGTGAGAAAAACAATAGAAATAATACAAAAAGTGGATTGTAAAGGGAAAGGCCTGCTCTCTGATTGTTGAGCTTTTTAAGATAGCTGTGTTAAAGTGACAATATAGAAACATTTAGATATCTGACTGGAAATCCTAGCTGAATATAAAATCCTCACAGCTGTCAGCTTCACTCTGAGATAGCCAAAGGTACTTAAAGTAACAAGGTTTTATTCTGAAATGTATCTAACAGTCATGTTTCACGTAATAACAAAGAACAACAGTTCTGCATTCAGAAATGTTCTAATAAAATTCACAGCTATATGAATTAAGGACAAACTTTAAGAATAACAAATAGGGTTCAACAAAGAGAATAGACAGAGGTGACAAAAGTATTGTGGCACATATTAGTACTGTAATACTGATTTAAATCTGGATGAGTTTGAGCTTGATGTGGCAGAGTTAAAGATGCTAAGATTTGCACTGGGTGTGATGACGGTGGACAAGATTAGGAATACGTATATTAGAAGTTCAGCCCAGGTTGGAAGGTTTGGAGACAAAGCCAGAGAGGCAAGATTACGTTGGTTTGGACATGTGCTGAGGAGGGATGCTGAGTTTATTGGGAAAAAGATGCTAAGGATGAAGCTACCAGGTAACAGGAAAAGAGGAAGGCCTACGATAGGGTTTATGGATGTGGTGAGAGAAGACATGCAGGTGGTTGGTGTGGTTGGTGTGACAGAGCAAGATGCAGAGGACAGGAAGAAATGGAAACAGTTGATCTACTGTGGTGACCCCTAATGGGAACAGCCGAAAGAAGATGATGATGATATCTCCCAAAGTTTAATTTAGAGTAGTATCTGAGGTCTGGGATTTAGTGTAAAATTACTGGAATTATAAAGTGAAAAGGTCAGCAAGAGTGAATAAATTGTAAATTGTTTTGTTGACCTTCTCCCCGGGCCTCCTCTGAAAAGGTGTCTTGGATGGTCCAGTTGGACTTCCCCAATAAACCAATGCAACTAATTAAATAAACAACCAGTTTGCACACAGGTTTATGTAATGTTTTTTCATATAGATTTATATAGATTTGTATATTGATATTGTTTTGTAGTTGTCTTGCTTTTTTGAATGTTTGCAAATATTTTATTTGTGTGTGTCACATGATTTTGGCTGCAGTCATGTGATAATTGACTCTTATTTAAAGTGAATTGTTTTATTGTATGGTTGTATTAGTATTGAAGAAGGGTCATAACCCGAAAGCTTTGCTATTTCATAAAGGTGTTTTTTTCTCAATGGTTGGTGTGTTATTGAACTTTATCGATTTACAGCAGTTTTTGTTTTCTGGCTTATCTGAACATAAGCCAGTCCTCCTTGCAACTCAGAAGAAGTTCTACATCTTGTCAATAACTACAGTTTTTTTATCTAGACAAGGATGGCATCTAATTTGATTAATTTTATTACCATATTACTAAATTCTTTTTTGTTTGAGTTAAATGATGAGGGAGATATTTTGTATGTGACTGTGTGTGTGTGTGTGTGTGTGTGTGTGTGTGTGTGTGTGTGTGTGTGTGTGTGTGTGTGTGCATGTGTGGGTGTGTGCACGTGAATGGCTTGGAATATGATTTTTTTTTGGTTTGCAATTAACCTTTTCTATTAATGATTACTTTAGCCATGTTTTTGAATGCTGAGGTTTGTGTTATAGGTTCATAGTTCATAGGTTAGTACTAAGCTAACTGCCCTTGCGAGCCATTTTAAGTATATCCAATTATCCCTTGTGAGACTCAAACCCTGGACCTTGTGTTTGTAAGGTAAACACCTTAGCCATTAAGCCACCCTTCCAAATTATTGGCAATGTAATTATATTTTATCCTTAGATTGGATTGATAAGGCATTCTTTTGGGGGAATGGCAGCTGTGGGCTTGCCAGTGGGTGGTTGCCTCATGGCTTAACCCCCTTGTCTCTCCCCATTACACTTTGGCCTCTGATAAGATTGACAGATTGGAATAACCAAAGAGACCTGAATGGCAATTTGCTGGGTCTATGTTAAATCAGTGAATGCTTAAAAAAGCAAACACTGATTTATCGACCATCTTTAAACGAAAGCTTAAAATCCAAGGGAAAAAATTGCTGTTCCACAAAAAAAAACAAAAAAAAAAACTTCCAAACATTTTCCTGGGAAAAGAAATTCACTTAAAGAGGGTTGATAAATCAGCATTTGCTTTTTTAAGCATTCACTGATTTAATATAGACCCAATTTGCACAGGGTATAAGAGGTAATGCCTGATTTGATGGATAATATGACCTGTACATGGGGAATTGGGACTCTAGCTGGTAGCTGGAACAGGCTTTGTAACAGCAACCTTCTGGCGCAGATTCTTCATGGATATCTCTAGTCAATTTTTATATGTATTTGCTTGCTGCTTTTTATTTGTCTTTGGAGTCTATTATTAATAAAATGGTCACTTATGCAACATTGGTGTCCTTATTGACTGTATTGACTGCAGACGACAATCAGATATAGCAAGAGAATGCCCAAGCACAGAATTCTGCTGAATCCCATACAGAAAGGATTTAAACTCTGAAAACACTAATGAGTTTGCACCTGGCATGATGAGTCAAGTAATTAACTGATTAAACTGGTAGAACCCTTACCTACTGACCCTGAAACTGTAAAGGGATACTCTGTCACAACGTGTTACAAAATGACATTGAAAGATACATAATACTTAATATTTCTAATTTATTTATGTGCAGCGGGACAGTGTGGAAATTAAAGAATAAATTCAAATTTGCGTGCTGTTTTTTAATTAAAGTTTCTACGTTTCATGCCCGGATGAAGGTGATGTTTACTGTGTAGAACAACTGGTGTACTTATGGTGGACTGTCACGTTGGATTCTGATTACCGTGGATTCAGTGGGCAGACTGTTACTAACAAAGACTGCTAACATCCTTTAGTTGCTTGGCAAGTATGCAGAAATAAAGCAGCACTGCTGATTGTGCAACAGCTGGCCTGATGTATTAAAGCCCGTTTTATAAACAAGGTTACTACTAAGGATAGCAGCCATCTCATTATCCACGTGCAGCCTTGTCACACTGCATAGCAGTGTTGTGGTACTGTGTGGGATAGCTATGGCTGTATGCATTATCTTGAATCATTATCTTTGTAAAACAATGTAGATGACATTAAAACAGGTTTAATGGGGCATCAGATCAATGAATTTTGTATTCTAGATATATTGCTGCACGGTTCCCACTAATTTAAAAGAGATTTTATATGATAGTAGTAAATGCAATTTCTGCAGTTACTTACTGACCCAATTGATTTATGTGAATAATTTGAAACATGAGTGTAGTAAGGAGGATTTTTTTTTGCCTGTGTAAAATAAAATCAAGACTTTGGATGAACCTTTTTTGCCAAGATGCCACTTAATTTGCTAGCAAATATTTGCCTTTCCTAAACTGAAATTCATTTTCTATGAAGTGTTCACTACAGAATTAGAACATTAATTTATTACCCAGCATATGCAGGGATATCTTTGTGTTCAAAATTAATTACTGCCTATTTCTTAAAACCCAGTCCATGGCTGCAGGAAATAATCTCTACTGATATTTCTGACTACCTGGTACTGAGCATACATCAGTTAAAACAATGTTGTCTTTTTTGTAGCAATATGTACCCTTTTTTAATGTATGTGTTTAAATAGGGTCATTTTATTCGCATGTGGAGTGCAAAATGTTGTAACCTTAAAAATCAATGGTGGACTGCAAAATGTTGCAACCTTAAAAATCAATGGTGTATGGCTAGCTAAATCAAGAATTACAACAGCATCATAATTATTTTGGTACATAAAATTATAGGCAACCAGTTCTGAAATAAGTTGCCACTGAACTGTTCAAAGAAGAGATCTTACTGTTGGAACAGTACCAGGTATGTCATTACTTTTGTAGTAACACAGAATCATGGCAGCAACTACAACTGACTAAGAAAGATTTATGACTGCCCATGTCACAAAAGAAAAGGCTAGTAACACAACAATAAATCTACTTTATTAAATGACCTTCCTTTGTTTGACAGATCTTTTTTTAATTTCCTGTTAGCCTGTCCATTCCTTATCTGGGACTTCCTTGAACTTCCTACATTACCCAATTTCACAGTAGCACAAGGTTATTATTGGCATCTCACAGTTAGTATACACTAATGGTTAGATGAATGCAGTAAGATCTTGTTGGCACTAGCTTTAATTATTATTAGCATGTCCTGTTTTGGTCTTTATTAGTGTTATAGTTGTGCCCTGTGAGGTCAGTCACTTTGAGGTCAGGAAAGCGGTGTCATGTACACTGTTATTCCATGCACAGGAAGAGATGTAGTACCATCATGAAAACGGTATACTCCATCTTTGATATTTGAATTCTGTTGTCCACTGCCTTGTAGTGCAGTTTCAACAGTACAGTGTTTCTTTGAATAACTAACCCTATAAGCTCCAGATAATCAGGCAGCAGCTGCAGCTTAGGGATGTCAGAAGACAATCTCATCTAATTGTGTTTTGTCGGAATGACAGTGCATCGTATAGTCTCTTTCTGCTATCTGCTGATTTCTTTCTGGTACTGCAGAAAGTACAGGATTCTTACCATATCATAGAACAGTTACCTAGGAAAGCAAGTAATAAATCATCGGTTTACCTTTATAAAGGCAATACACAGTCAGGTGAACAGCAAGTGTTCGAAAGGTTGTTTACAAATTTGCAAATGACAAAAGAAAAAATGTTTGAATGTGCAATGAGCAAATGCGCAGTGACATTCGTTCATTGTACATTCGACATTGTGGGGCGGATTGCACTATAGTGGGGATCGGGAAATGGTTCCTTTCCCGACTGTAGTGCGATCTCAGAGATAGAATAATAAAGTAGGGGGGTGTGGAGGGAGCAGTCCCCCACATGGGGGTGCAGGGTGGCTGGCCCCCCTGCTTTATACTTCTGTTTTTTTTTTTTTTTTTTTGTTCGACATTAATGTTCGAAAACAGTGAATCTGCTTTTCGATTTGCTGTTTTTCGAACATTAACAACTGTCGATGTTTTCACTGTCATGGTTACAAGTCGCTCATATGAGCACTCGAGCCACTCTGATTCGAGTTTATGAAGGTAAACCTAAATCAGCATGAAGATGAAATGTTATAAACCTTATACAAACGATAGCTGTAAAGCACTTGTTAGCAAATGCTGCTAAGACAAAAATCATGCTAATTATGTTTGTTTTATGCAATATATTATATGTAAATGCAGAAGCAACAAGACTAAATCCTGTGGTTTTATTACATAGAAACTGTTTCAGGCTAGATGTTCCATTTTTAATAGATATTTGCCCTGAATGGGAGGTGGATGTTTGGTCGGACATTAGACCAACAAATTACACAATGTTTCAAGACAAGATGGATGATATAAACTTTTGAAATGCCCCTCCATTTTCCTGAGATGGAGTGCCTTCAGATTTGTTACGTCTGTGTGGAGAGACACAGGTACCATTCCCCTCTCACAAACAGAAAAGCCAAACTATGTTTTTGATTTTGTCTGTCTTGTCTCAGGCAATAGAATAATTGGCTATTTTGCCACTTAAAACCATATGTTAAGTGAATAACTAGTAATTGAATGCAATATATATCTGCTGTGTGCCGAAGTTACCTTTCTTCCACAGCAGATAAGGCACTGCTCCCTCAGCCAGATGCACACTCATATGTTTTTTCACACACTCATTTCAATTGTTCTAGAACTGATACAAATGCTTGCTCTTTACCATTAAATTAATGTATTTGGTTAATAGCCTATAAAATATTATCAGGAAAATAAGCTCTTCTCTTTTTCGTGGCGTGCATTATTACTCCTTACCTGCATGAATGTGTGTCCAAACGTATGCATGCACATAGTGTAAAATTAATGACTGATCATGGTTCATCTTCTTGGTATGTCCTGCAGTCAACACAGTTTGGCAAGAATGGAAAGCAAGATGCAGGCAAGTGTAATCTTATTGTTTACTGGCCATTCTGATTAGGCACTGTAATCCTATTAAGAGCATTTGATTTCTCTGTAAACATCCTTTTAAGGTTCCTAGGAGTCATTAGACTCCAGCTGGATTACATGAATTGTCAGTTGTTGATTCAGACCTAGGGAATTACTTACTTACAATAAATAAGATACTCTTTGGTAATTCTTGCTTTAGGAAAATGGCTAATCACATGCCAATTTAGCTAGACCCTTTTCTTTTAAACTATGTTGTTGTTGTGTCTTTCGGCTTTTCCCAGTTAGGGGTTGCCACAGCGGAACTCCGGTCTGCTAATGATTGGCAGTAGATGTTTACATGCCAAGATGCCAGCCCTCATGCACAACCTTCAATGAAGGTACGCCCGTTCATGCATGTCTCCACACAGAAGACGGCTTAGCTGAGAATCGAACTGGACAACGTCTCACTGTGAGGCGACAACGCTACCGCAGCACCACCACCGCAGTTTATATATATATATATATATATATATATATATATATATATATATATATATATATATATATATATATATATATATATATATATATGTGTGTGTGTGTGTGTGCGTGTGTGTGTGCGTGTATATTTACTGTGCTTTATATTTGTCTTATTTTTGTTTTATTGTTGACATTTGTAGATTTTATACGTTGCTTAATGTTGACTTTTGTGGCACAGTATCTTAGATCTGTGAAAGTTATAATGCAAATAAAATTTGATTTTACCTGATACTTAGTAATTTACAGCTGATCATTATCAAACAACAATTTTAGACTCTTTATAAGGCCAATTACTTTAATTTCACATAGAATGATAATACTGACAAAGAACAAGTTTACAACTGCAATTTCTTTTAGCACTTCAAGTAAATGATATATAGTTGAGGTGCGATACATCACAGCACTCCTATCAACAAGTATTTCTAAACTAATATGTACAAAAGTTACAAGGAAATATACTATGTCAAGTATTTAATTGAATATCTGACATACAGCATTTTTCACACAAATGTTTAATATTGTTTTAAACTATTATGTAATATTTTGCAAGACTAATATTCTCTAAAACATTTCTTCTTTTCTTTTGGTTGCTCCCGTTAGGGGTTGCCACAGCAGATCAACTGTTTCCATTTCTTCCTGTCCTCTGCAGCTTGCTCTGTCACACCACCCACCTGCATGTCCTCTCTCACCACATCCATAAACCTTATCTTAGGCCTCCCTCTTTTCCTGTTACCTGGCAGCTTCATCCTTAGCATCTTTTTCCCAGTACACTCTGCATCCCTCCTCAGCACATGTCCAAACCAACGTAATCTTGCCTCTCTGGCTTTGTCTCCAAACCTTCCAACCTGGGCTGACCCTCTAATATACTTATTCCTAATCCTGTCCATCCTCGTCACACCCAGTGCAAATCTTAACATCTTCAACTCTGCCACGTCAAGCTCTGACTCCTGCCTTTTTATCAGTGCCACTGTCTTCAACCCATATAACATAGCTGGTCTCACTACCCTCTTGTAGACCTTCCCTTTCACTCTTACTGGTACTCGTCTGTCACAAATCACTCCTGACACTCTTCTCCACCCACTCCATCCTGCCTGTACTGTCTTCTTCACCTCTCTTCCATGCTCACCATTACTCTGAACTGTTGATCTCAAGTATTTAAACTCATCCACCTTCACCACCTCTACTCCCTGCATCCTCACCATTCCTCTATCCTCCCTCTCATTCACACACACATATTCTGTCTTAGTCCTGCTGACCTTCATTCTAAAACACTGATACCTTCTTTTGTGTGGAATATTTGATAACAGAGGACTCACCAGGACATGAATGGAGCCTTGCATTTGGCACAACTTTCATATTTAGTCAAAACCATTGTTTACTCTGTAGTAATCCTGCCATGTAGGGAAATGTGCTTATACAGCTCCACCGTTATAATTAAATCAGTGAGGAAACAATCCAAATTTCTGTACTCTGAAGAGATCCGAGTTCCTGCAACTCACAAAAATTGTTTGCATATTCAAGTCTACATAAGTTAAAAACAAAATAGAGAAAGTACTTGTGATATGAGCAGAAGATATGTTCCCTTTCAAAATCATCTATAAAATAAGTGTCAGATACATTTTTATGAATTACAGAAAGTATTTGAACATTATGTTGCCTGTTATATAACAAATAAGAATGGTAATTAAATAATTAAACATGAAAAAAATGTAGTGTGTGCAGGATTGCTTCGGCAAAATCATAAGCAATATAATCTGATACAGATGTCCCTGACTGACTAAGTGAAGGAAAAGATTTAGGTGGCATTCCAGCGTGCAAGAACAGTGAGTCTGAATGCAGGAACTGGTTAGTTTCATAAATAAACATTAATGTGCTTCTCATCAGACAGTGAAATTAATTCACAAAGTTAGCTTCTGTGAGTGACCGCTCAGTAATAAAGAAGGTTTAGGCAACTGGCTGCATATGGAGTGCTGGAGCCATGGATCATTTGCAGTTTTTAAGAAGAAATGTTTCTCTCCTGGTGGACTTGGTGAGTCCTTATTCCCCCCAAGGCTGAGTATCTAACTGAAAGGTCATCCTTACATAGGTTCATCTTAAAAGTGAGTTACATAGGTCAAATAACAGTATTTTCTATCTTTTGGTAAAGTAATCTTTAGAAATTTAAAGACAACAAATTACACTGTAGTATGTTGAACCTGAAGTAAAATCACATAACTACCTACTAAATCAGTTGTCAAGTTTCAACTCAGAAAAATCTCAACTTGTAAAGTTCAACTGGTCAAAAACTCAACACAGTGAAAAACAAAGTAAAAGTTTTAGCAGGGGCAAGCCTTCTGTGTCCACCTTGTTGTCCTCTCACCCCCAAAATTTATATACACCAAATCTATGGTCAAGCAAATGTTAAGAAAAGAAAAAAATATTCTAAAACTAAGGTGGGATTTCTGTTGCTCACTTAGAAACCGTACTTTCAGTGACAACAGCAACTTGGTGAGTTAAATCCTCATCTAACTGGAACATGACGGATAAGGCACCGTTAACTGACTGGTATCTACTTAAATACAACCCTTGTTAATTATCAACTCAAATCAAAAATATGATTTTATCCATATTATAAGAAACATGCTAGAAATAATCTTAAAGCAAGAATGTAGCATAGGAATATGAGCATGAATATGCTTAAAACTGAAAATGCAAGAATATAAAATTATTTTTTAATAAAGGGGCTTGTTTTAATTAGCACGATGTAAACTAATTATAGGTATGTGGTTTCCTGACAAATGCAATTATCTTTGAGTCATCCTGCTTTGAATAAATTAAATGTACTGCAACTGGTTAAGTGACTGCTCATTAATTTTCTACATTTGCCCAGGAACTCAGGTAACAGTCATTTGTGGATTTTTTCCTCACTCAAATGTCGGGAGTGACAAGTGGTTGTCCCAGATAACTGAACTATCACACAGTTAAAGTCTGTCACTGCAAAGCATTCATGTCATAATCAAGTAAGAAGGAGAACACATGCAACACTTAATTTCAACAGGAACATAAAAGCACGCATCTTTCACATTTTTTCCTTTGAACAAAGTAGGCTAATTCTTGCCTAAGGTCTGAAAGGAAATTTAAGTAAATGCTTTTCACATTCTCCAACACTGAGATTTGCTTATTTCCTAAACGTGTTAGGTATATATGAGAGAAGAATCAGTTTTATTATTATTATTTATTTTATTATTACTATTATTGTTATATTATTGTTATTATGTTCCTTTTAATTTTAATAAAATGTATTAAAAAGAAAAGAAATAGCATTATTTTCATTGAAGAAACTTGTAAGGAAATGAACAAAACTACTTTATTTTTTCTGTTAAAAACAAAATGACAGTTAAGCTTCTTTTTACTTTCAGCTATGATATCTGATTGTCGTCTTAACCCTCAAAGACAGAGATAGTGTTTCAGTGATGTTCTTTGCTCCTGTACTGCTATACTAAGGTTTAAGGGCAGATTAGTAGTCTGGTTTGGGAAGTGCTACTGGTGGTATAACAGCAGGAAGAAGGTAATACATGGTGAAGCACTATAAGTGGTTTTAGTATGTGCTTCAGTTTACATGAATTAAAAGTTATAGCCAGACCATGTAGTTAGTTTACAAATTAGACTAGATGCTTGGTAAGACACCAAGAATACATGTTATTTTATGGTCTGTTTGCACAAACTACATACCACCACAAGGCTGTGACTGTTCACTTTTCAACTTGTACAACAATAGACTGCTTAAACAAGACATGTCCAGGCTGAAATTTTTAATTTTACAGCACACTTTGTACAAGCTATGATTGTCATTCAGATAACTGTTAAACTGAATCTGATGAAAAAAAGTACCTGGCCATATTAGTTGGAAGCATCCATTATTAATATGCTTACTTAATAAACAGGGGTCCAGGGAATTAAATAGTGTGGAAGAAATAGCCAGGGAATTGTTATGGCCAGGCTTGTATAGGCCCTAGAGCCGATAGCCTAGTACCAACCTATGAACCTATGAAGTATATTAAGATAGTTTATTTGTTATTTATTTGCTATTTGGTAACACGGAAGGTGAGATGGTCCAGAAATCCTTTCTAGCATTGACCCAGGTTCAGAGGCAACTAAAAGTGTAAGAAACTTCAGTTATACACTTCAAATATGATAGATTGGTAGGTTGACACACTTGCAAAACTTTAGAAAGTTCATATACAGTTATTAAATATTTCTACTAAACTAGCAGTTTTACCTTAAGCTTTATCAATTTGCATGGGTTGTAAAAAAAAAAAATAGAGAGAGACTTCAGAGATGGGCCTAGAGACTGAAAAGAGACTATAGGAGTAAGAAGAGTTTAATGCTAAAAACAATCGTTAATGTCATAGATTTATATAGTGATGAGTTCTGAGAGGACAGTTTCAATAACCAGTAAGTGTATACGCTGCACAACTCTGTGGGTCTTCGGGTAGTCCCTTCAAGCAGTGCTGCCCTCAAATGTTTCCAGAGGTTGTGTTGATGATGAAATCAGTCTGATTCTTGAAAGCTTCAGCCTACACCAAGTGGTTTGATTTCTAACCTTATCAAAGTTGTTTGCTGAAGAATGCATGTCTAATCACATGAATAATATAAAAGTATGTTAAGGAGTTTATTTACTTCTGAAAAGTAAATTTAGGCTCATTGTTTATTGGACTTCAGACCAGTTTTGAAATTTCACTCAGAAGGAACATTTGTGAGAAAACACATGATAACCAGTAGTCAAACATGAACATTTCCCAATGCTTTACTATTTGCTTTCTGGAGTTCACATTTCATGCAATTATTTTTGTTAGGTTTTCAAGGTTGTCAAATGGCAAGGAAGCTCAGTAATTAAGGTTTGACATTGTGATATTGATATGTCATTTACAATACTGCATGTCTGTACCATGGAAAATCCTCAAATGGTTGAAATCTTACATAACTGGCAAGATAACTAGTCTATAGAAATATATTATTCAGCGTTATGATTGTTGACCAGAGGGATGTCATTACTTTGGTCTTCTAGTATCCATCATTTGTTATGATTGACAGGCTTCCATTATAAGAAGTATTATCAAGATACGTCAAATGAATTCCAGGGTTGTGCAGATATTATTGTGCTTGCCTAGCATTACATCATATAATGTGATAAAGATCAGTCAATAATGAATCTTTGGTAATAGCTCTGGCTTCAGTTACCCTGCTTCCCACCTACATACTGTGGAGCTTTGAAAAAGCCACTTAATCATACCATTGCTTCTGCTTCTACTTGGAAATGTAGTACTTGTACTAACTGTTTTTTTGTGATAAATAAAATAAAATGCAGATGAAAGCATGGTCATGAATATAAAATACACATGACAGTCATCAATGAGCAGTTAAAGCATTGAATCAAAGCAAATAGAAACAATACTATCTCTTAAAGGAGAACCACACACAAAAACTGAAAAAATTATGTTTTTCGGCATATTTTGATCCTTTCTGTATTACTAATGTCTCTATATCAAATTAAGTGGTTATTATTATTTTCTGTTTTGTTATACTCCAAAACATCCTGAAAAGGGGCTGCCATGGGTTGCATGATTTTGATTTATAGTCATTATCTTCGCCTCCCTGATGTCATTTTAGGACAGATGTGAGGATCATTTATTGTGGTTTTCTCTATCTCTTTCTCCACAGCTTATAACAGTACTGAGACTTCTTAGTTTTGACTGTCAGCATCAATCTGCAATTTTAATTACTTTGTTTCTTTTGATTTTTATTAGTGGCCATTTCTGCTACAGCAGTTTAAAGAATATTTGAATGACAGGGTTGAAAATGTAGCTAAGTTAATTGTAATTTTTTTTCAAAGTAACAACTGTAGTTCAGTGCTGAAGTGTGAGAAATCTGACCCATGTGATAACTAGGTGTTACTTGGATTGATTTAGTTTGTATTTCATTCACAGATTTTAATATGGTAGCTAGCATTAGAGTCTTTGATATTAAGCTTCCTTCCCCAACTCACTAACTTTTCTCAACAAAACACTAAATTGAATGCAAAAATGCTCTAACAAATCACCAGAAGGAACATGCCCTTATACAGAAAATGCAGTGTAGAAAAAAATGCAAACTCAAATACTGATAGAAAATAAGGAGAGTAAGATGAAAATATTGTCTTTCTTTGTGGCACTCGGAGTTTGTTTAAAGGAAAACTCCACCCTCTCATACAGTTTAACTCAATCATTAGGGTTCCTTTCTCCCTACAATATGGTTCCAGCATTAAGTAGGTTCCAGAAACCTGCTTGTACTTCTTAAAACTTTTATTTCCTTGCATTGGAGTCAAAGGAAGGGAAAGCCCATCTACTTTTCTTTTAAAACTCAACTTCTCACATACTTTGCAGAGAAATTCATCTCCACCTGCATGACATATCATAGACACAGTTAAATATGTTGTTTACCCTGTCAGGTACTGCTGTCAATCTTAGATAGGCCATTAGTCCTGCTAATGTCAGGAACACAGCAGCTGATATAAAAAAGACAGAAAACTGTGGAATTGTTTCCACTGTTTTTATTGTAGAGGGAAGGAAAACTTAACACTCCCCTTTCATAGCAAAACAAAGCAATTAGATCAGTCAGGGGTTTAAAGGCAACTGTCAGTTCTTCTGACAAATTTATATAAGTAGCAACACAGTACTGAAATTCTAAACTTTAAATGTTATTTATAATCGTTTATGTGTGAAGATAACTTAAATGTAGTATCAAAGATTTCTGTGACAGACAAACACACACACACACACACACACACACACACACACACACACACACACACACACACACTATGTGTGTGTGTGTGTGCATACAATGAATTATGTATAATAAACAACATAGTATAGTTAAGCATTATTAATGTAAACATTCTAGTAAATGTTGCTGAATGATTTACTTGGTAAGTGTCACACATGCAATAATCTTGGTCAATGTCTTTATGTCAGTATTTTTTTCTTTTTATTGATAAGTTGTTGTATCTTTCGGCTTTTCCTGGTTAGGGGTCGCCACAGTGGAACTCCGGTCTGCTAATGATTGGCAGTAGATTTTTACGTACCGACTTGCCAGGCCTGACGCACAACCTTCAACGAAGGTACGCCCGTTCACGCATGTCTCCACACAGAAGATGCTTTAGCTGAGAATCGAACAGGACAATGACTTACTGTGAGGCAGCAATGCTACCGCAGCACCACCAGCCCAGATTTTGTATTGATAAGCGCATTTGTATTGATAAGTGCATTTAATAATTATTATTTTTGCCAGTGTAGCCTAAGTTCTGGCTGATAAGGGTCCTGGGACCAGTTCTCTTTCCTGGTTACCAAAGTGTAAATAAATATGAAATAAAAAAATGGAGGGGGAGCATGACAGAAATAATTGGGGAACTAGTAATGTACATTTTAAGTCAGCATCATTCATTGTTTGTCTTTTCGGCTTTTCCTGGTTAGGGGTCGCCACAGCGGAACTCCGGTCCGCTAATGATTGGCAGTAGATTTTTTATGGTGCTGAGTAGCCAGCCCGAGGCCCAACCTTCAGCGAAGGCACTCCCATTCACGCATGTCTTTTTGAGGCCACTCGACTGTGGGGAGGACATACAGACTCATTCATGAGAGAGGAAAATCCTCCCACTAAAGGCATTGGGAAGTAGCAGACAGACTAAGTTTAGAATCCTACTACTTGTCACTTGTAAATGTACAACAAGGATTATTTACTGCAGTGAGAGTTTTCACACCTCAGCATGAGTGTGTGGGGGAGGGTTTGTCAAACTTTTTAGGAGTACAAAAGATTCCTCTTACAAAAAACTGTTTTTATCTGCTTTCTTTTGCTGTAAGTAGTTAACAGCTATTTATAGCATAGAACAAGCTGTGGAAGACACATAAATGAGGCTCAGTCAGGTAAACACAGAAGCAGCTCTGTTACAGAAGGTGTCTTTAGGTGACAGTGCTTCACAGTCCTGCTATTATATTTTAATGGCATAAGAAAACAGCACTGCTTCCTTGTCTGGCATGAGTCATATAAAGAGGACTTGAAATGTACTCTGGGAAGAAGGAATGAAAGCAAGAAAATAAGATCACATTACCAAGGCAGGTCCCACCATCCACCATTTTGAAAGAAACACATAAAAATTGTAAAAGAAGCACTTGGAGTGATTCTGAGGCATAAAAATAGCTAAAAAACAATGATACAATGAAAAAATATGTTTTTTGAGTTCTAAGGTGGAGTTTTCCTTTAAAGGGAAAGACAGCCAATTATAAATAGATAAATAAACTAAGTGTGCTTTTTTTGCATCTGAATACTAAGGTTAAATGCCTTTTTCTTTTGAACAGATTCCAGGTTACACTTTACCAGAAGTGTGATGTTGACAATCTGTGATTGAAAAGGCACACTTAAGTGTCATTGTTTAAGAGCCATCATTTTCTTAAAGGAAGACTACACCCTCTCATACAGTTTAACTCAGTTGTTAGGGTTCTTTTCTCCCTACAATATGGTTCCAGCATTGTGTATATACCAGAAACCTGTTTGCAGTTTTTAAAACTTTTATTTACTTGCATTGGAGTCAAAGGAAGGGAAAGCTCACCTACTTTTTTTTAAGCTTAACTTCTCACATACTTTGCAAAGAAATTTGTCTCCACCTGCATGACATATCAAAGACACAGTTAAATCTGTAGTTTACCCTGTCAGGTACTGCTGTCAATCTTAGATGGGCAATTAATCCTGCTAATGTCAGGAACACAGCAGCTGATATAAAAAAAGACAGAAAGTTGTCGAATTGTTTCCACTGTTTTTATTAGAGAGGGGAGGAGAACTTAACACTCCCCTTTAACAGCAAAATAAAGCAATTAGATCAGTCATAAGCAACAACACAATATTAAAATTTTAAGCTTTAAATGTTTGTGTTAAGATAACTTAAGAGTAGTAGCAAAGATTACTGTGACATTTAAAGAAAAATTAGTAAATATTTTTTTCTTCTAAAGTATAAATGCAATTACCATTTACATGCCCCCCCCCACACACACACACATACACACACAGGCCAGAACTGCAGGTGGCAACCCTATCAACGAGCTGCACTGATACTGTTCATAAAAAAGGTCTTTTATGCTTTTTGTGACATCTTTCCAGAGGGGGATGCATATCCGGTACATGCAGATCCATTGTAAGAGATTCCCACTGACTTTGAGTGTGTGTGTGTGTGTGTGTGTGTGTGTGTGTGTGTGTGTGTGTGTGTGTGTGTGTGTGTGTGTGTGTGTGTGTGTGTGTGTGCATGCAATGAATTATTTATAATAAACATAGTACAGTTAAAGATTATTAATGTATACATTCTAGTAAATGTTGCTCAATGATTTACTTGGTCACTGTCACACATTGGCTATGTGTTCCACATGCAATCTTGGTCAATGTCTTTCTGTCAGTATTTTTTTTATTTGTATTGATAAGTGCATTTAATAACTGTTATTATCATTTCCAGTGTAGCTTATGTTGTGGCTGAAAAGGATCCTGGAACCAGTTCACTTTCCTGGTTACCAAAGTATAACTAAATATGAAATAGAAAAAAGAAGGGGGAACATGACAGAAATAATTGAGGAACTAGTAAAACACATTTTAAGTCTGCATCATTCATGAGAGAGAAAAATCCTCCCACTGAAGGCATTGGGAAATAGCAGACAGACTAAGTTTAGAGTCCTACTACTTGTCACTTGTAAATGTACAGCAAGGATTATTTACTGCAGTGAGAGTTTTCACACCTCAGCATGAGAGTATGGGGGAGGGTTTATCAAGTTTGTTAGGACTACAAAAGACTTCTCTTAAAAAAATGTTTTTTATCTGCTTTCTTTTGCTGTAAGTAGCTAACAGCTATTTATAGCATAGAACAAGCTCTGGCAGACAGATAAATGAGGCTCAGTCAGGAAAACAGAGAAGCAGCACTTTTATAGAAGATGTGTTTAGATGACAGTGTTTCACAGTCCCTTATGTCTGGCATGAGTCATATAAAGAGGACTTGAAATGTATTTTGGGTAGAAGGAAGGAAAGCAAGAAAATAAGATCACGTTACCAAGGAAGGCCCTACCATCTGGCATTTTGAGAGAAACACATTAAAATTGTAAAAGAAGCACTTGCAGTGATTTTAAGGCATTACAATAGCTCAAAAAGGTGGAGTTTTCCTTTAATGGCTCTGCAGTTGGAATAAATGATCTACTCTAATTATGATGTAAGAGATGGTGAGACAAACGCAGGAAAGAAATGTGTAGAGAAATAAGTTCAGACATAAAACAAGTGTAATAATTATTAAATGGTGCTTTTTCCTGTATGTGATGTGTAGTGTTGAATTATAGGGACTGAAAATCACCTTTTTAAAGAAAATACTTGACATTTGGGTGGAGTTCTCCTTTAACCATTGAAGGGGCTTCTTCAGTATTAGAGCTGATTACAATTTGGTAATAGTGTTTGACTGCTACAGTCATAATTATAACTACAGTTTTCCCTTTTGAGCTCATGTTGGTAGTGGGAAGTAAACTAAGAAGATACAGTTAGCTAGGGAGTTCCTTACAGACTTTTTTTCTCGTATACATTGCATACTGGCCTAGGTATAAAGATGCTTCTATATTTCGCAGCTATGCTAACCATTCTTTTTTCTGACTTTGGAAAATTCAGACTGGTTTCCATTTTCAGAACACTGTTATCTCCACTTTACCAGCTGAATTATAGAAATAACAAGTGATTCTACAACAAATTCTAAGCACTCAAACGAGTACCCCTATTGCACTGATCTGTTTTCAAGGCCTTCTGACTTATTATGTCTTCTATTTATGAATTTGGAGGCTAACCTGAGAGTAAACCCAAGGTCAACTATTACAGTCCTAAAAGAGAAGGCAAAGAATATAAAATAAATATAGTGAGAGAAACAGAGATAGAAAGACAGATGAGACAGAAAAAAAGCAAGAGAGAAATGGAGAGAAGAGAGGTGGAGTTAAAATATTTTATAGCAGATGGCACATAATAGATGATGTCTTAAGGTATTAGAGGACAATTTTTTTGGCCTTATCATCTATCCATGACCATCAGATTTCATTGCCTATCATCCCAGTCATTCCTGGCTTTCAGAGAATCCTGAACCAGAGTATCAGGACCATGAATGTCTACCAGCAGGGGTTATGAGATTTTAATATGCTCCTAACTTTATTCTTTGCTGACCAGTATGTATATTACAATGCCTACCTATATATACCTAATATACTTGACAGAACAGACTGCACTCTTTGGCTGGACGTATACTCCTACATTTTTCTTTAGCATGGAATGTTTTTCTACTGACACCCCCTAATTATGCTTTCGCAGTAGAACTTGTGCCGCTACTTCCTGTAGGATGGGTGAGCCATTCTTCCCTATCTGGCTTCTCTATAGCACAGATTAAGTTGTCTCTGATGTAGTCAGGAATTCATTCTTGTATGCCAAGGACCCAAGTGAGAAAAAACATGCATTGGCAAGCTGTCATTGATGATGACTTTTTCCCTTGGATTGCCTGGATGGTTTGCTAGGGTCTCCTAGAGATTTGTACCTCACATTATTCAAACAGATTGCTTAGAATAACATCAGAAAACAAATTCTGATGTACTTCTTCACAGCATGTATGTAGTGAGCCTTGAAATTCATACACATTGTGCTGAAAAAACAGTAGGGTAAGGAGGCTAGCCAAGATTTTTGGAATTGTACACTAATAGATTTTATAGCACCTGCAATCTCACACAGCAAAAGTAACTGGCATCTGGTTTCAGTATATAACTATGAAAAATATGTCCTTTACAGTCTAATATTTTGTAGTCATTATCCCTGTAGAAAGAAAAAATGGATACCGTGAATCAAATGATGCCAGTAAATGGTACTCGATCCATTCCATATGCAGGAAAGGCATTACAATGCTTTGGAAACATACTACCAGCTTTTTAATGTGATTCATTAAATATTTAATAGGAATGCAATGTTACAGAACATAACATTACTTACTTCTGCTAACCCTAACACTGGCCCTGCCCTAATCCAAATAACTAATCCTGCACATTACATTACAAAACCTCTTTTCCTAACAATGCCACTACACAAGACATTTGGACTCACTGCCCATAAGGTGTTACAAATGCACAACATTAGAACTATTTATTCCCTTATTTAGCCCTTACTGTAAGCCTAACCCACAAACACTTGCACACATTCTACAAAACAAACACACACATACATGCATGAGCACAAACACATACACACACATCACTAAATCTATCCCCTTAAATAGACTTTTCCCTAACCCTAACCTATAAACACTTGTTAGAATTTATACCTTAATAGTAACCATTAGAGCTTCCTGCTTTTGTTGCCTGCAGCACTCAATAAAAATTGTTTCTGATCTATTTCCACTCAAAAAACACCCTGTCAACACACTTTATGAAAATTATTTGACACACTAACAGACACTTCCTAAAATCAGAAGGAACAAGACAAAGATCATCACACATGACTTATTGCTGCAGGAACAATCCCTACTTGTATTCAAACAGTCCCTTTTTTCAGTAGTCATTGGAGCCAGGCTGGGGGAGCACATAAATTAGTATTTTATAGGAGAGCTATTGTTTCTGCATATCCCCTAGTTTTTGTTTGTTTTGTTTATTTTTAACATGTCAGGATTTCTTTTAAATTCTCTTCCACAACAGGTGTGGGGAACAAAACATCCTAAATGAGAAATCAGAAAATAATTTGGAAGTATATTTCTATTTTTCCTTCAGGCGGCCATAGTGGTGCAGTGGTTAGCATTGCCGTCTCACAGCAAGAGGTTCTCTGGTTCAATTCTCGGACGGGGTGCCTTCTGTGTGGAGTCTGCATGTCCGTCATGTGGGTTTCCTCTGGGTGCTCTGGTTTCCTCCCCCATCCCAAAGGCATGCTGTAGGTGGACTGGACACTCTAAATTGGCCCTAGGTGTGAGTGTGTGCATGTGTGTGCCTTCTGTGGAAGGCTGGGAGCTGGGCTGACATCTCAACACTGTAAAACTCCACTACCAATCATGAGCAGACAGATGATCCACTGCGGTGACCCCTAACTGGGAAAAGCCAAAAAAAGAAGATTTCTATTTTTTCCTTTAAGGTTAAACTGTTCTTTTCATAGCTGTCCTCCACAATATTCTGCCACAAGCCCTAAGTAACAGTGTAATTGCATTAACAAAAGACATTGACTAAACCTATTTATTTATTTTTCACTTCTTACTACATCCCACATTGTCTATCAGCCCTTCCCAATCACGAGATGGCTTTTTGGTTCCCCTGTTTTATTAGTCATTCAGCTGTAGTAGTTATGACAGCTTGCCAACAGAGGGCAATTATCCTCTGTGGCTAAGAGTAAGTTTTGTGATCTAGTCCCATCCCAACATGGCCATAGGGCATGCATGCTGCTAAGGCTAGGCCAATGGCACTGGTATGGTGTGCATGCTTACAAACAGCTGGTTAAGTAGGACTTTGCATTCAGTAGACAGCTTTCATTGGACCATTCCTACTCCCTGGGAGTCAGCCTTCAGTGATGGCACACTGCTGCAACTCTGCTGCAAGCATGGATGAACTGACCTTAGCTTCTCACTCTTAGGGTTTCCAGCAGTTTCCTTTAATAGCTAGGCTTCCTAACTGCACTCATTTCACATTCTGGACTGCAGCACTCTTCACTACAACTGTATATTTCCTCAAGCTTTTCTTGAAGTTTCATACCACCTATAAACATGTAACTGCCCTTCAGCACCATAGTTCTGGCCCAGAATGGGGTTGTGTATTTTAGAATTGTTGCTGACAGTGATCTGTGCCATAGAAAGTGAGGGCAAATGGAGCAACTGCCCTGGGTGCCAGCTTCTAGAGACAAGGAACATTCAACAGCTTATAGCTTATCAATTAAGAGAACACAATCCAGTTGTAAACTGAATGTTTATATGATCTGTTTTTCAAGGATATTTACTTTAAAAACAGTGCATATAGACTATTTACAAGTTCTTTTGTATGTGAAGACAATGCTAATCACTTAGTTGAGAGTCTATAAGCTGCAAACTTTTTGTTAGACGTTTGGTGAGGGTGTCAAATGTCTGTGCCACCCAGGGTGCCATGCTCCTTTGCTGTAGCTTTAATAGTGAAAAAAAAAATCTTCCCTCTGCCTAGAGCTAGACATGTAATCATCACAGAAAGAAAAATATCCAAAGTTACCCCACCCATGTTAATGAATATTGTTTAAAAAGGTATATTTAAGCTACTTTACTACAGTTTAACTTCCAAAGAATGAAAGTGCCCAACATGCATATTTCAGATATATCTTTTTCAGTAAAGTGTAACATTTAAGTGAGGACAAAACATAATGTTCACATATAAGAAGTTTTACAGTCACCAGTCACATAACAACCA
>NC_056726.1:157058693-157101193 GCF_019279795.1 Protopterus annectens
AAGGGTAATGCTGCTCAATGCCAGAAGTCTAAATCTCAAGATGCAGGCACTTGATGCACTCCTCAGCATGGAGAACATCGATGTCTGTGCAGTAACTGAAACCTGGTTCAAGGCTCCTGAGAGCACCCCAGCGCTACCAGGCTATACCTTGTATCATGCTTTTCGCCCCAAAACCTGGGCGAACCACAAAGGAGGGAATGTCCATATTCATCAAGGACACCCACACCTCCAGGTTAGTAGCAACACATGAAGCATCAGAGACCATACAGGTGCAACTAACCATAGGCAAAACTGCTATACAACTGGTAGCATGTTACAGACCACCCTCCCAATCTCAAGAACCCCACTCAGCCTTCCTGAAGACATTGGAGGATATGAATGTATCACAAAATACCATCATACTGGGAGACTTCAACTACCCAAACATAGATTGGGTACATTATTCTCGCCCTAATATCCTAGCCCAAAGGTTCCTGGAATTCATAAATTCAAATGCACTGGAACAACTAGTCACCTCTCCCACTAGGGGAGATAATATACTAGACCTGATCATCACAAACATGGGGACAAAATGCTCCACACCAGAAGTATACCTCTCACTAGTGAGATCTGACCACAAACTAATCACCCTGGATATACATATCCCACCTCCACCCCCAGCACAAAAGACCACAGTGAAAAACTTCTCAAAAGCAGACTTCACTCTTCTTAAGACTGAGATGGTATCCTTTAAGCCCACTGTGCCAGTGGATACCACATCCCACAATGCTGAATCCTTCACAAATGCTTTCTATGGACATCTCCAAGAATGCATGGATCATGCAATCCCAAATAAATCAAAGTCCCTCTCCACCAAAGGCAAGCGTCCTGTCTGGTGGACCTCAGCCATTAACAAATTGTATAACAAAAGAAGGAAGCTACTGCACGTCAGAGCAAAATCCCATGAAGGGAAGACATCTCTGATCAACATTAGCAGAAAACTAGATTCTCTCATAAAACATCCAAGGCCAACTTTGAGAGAAAAATCCCTAAGGACACTAAAGATAACCACAAAGCCTTCTTCAGCTATGTTAGAAACCTGGGCGGAAACCCTCAGATATGCTCAGAGTTGGTTCACAACAACAAAAAATACACTGAACCCACAGATATTGCCAACATTCTGGCTGACAGGTTCAGTGCAAATTTCTCCCCTCCCTCACCCCCAAAAGAAGAAATACTTACCCCAGCTGAATGTAATCTCCCTGTCATCTCAGATGTCCAAGTGAGAACCGCCCTAAACAAAGCAAAAAACACAGCATCAATGGGACCTGACGGTATCCCGGGTTGCGTGTTACGTGAACTCCAAGAGGAGCTAAACCCACACATAAAAATGCTATTTAACCTTAGCCTTACTTCGGGATATGTACCTGAACACTGGCGTACAGCAATAGTGGTCCCTCTCCACAAAGGGGGTGCCTCTACAGACCCTGGAAACTACCGCCCCATAAGCTTAACCAGCCTGGTCTGCAAAGCTATGGAAAGAATCATTATGGAACTCATAAACAGAGACATAGGGGACCTACAGACACTTGACCCCACCCAGTTCGGCTTTGTAAAGGGCAGATCCTGCCTTTTGAACCTGGTTGATTTTTTCGAAACAGTCACTAGAGCCATTGATGAGGGCAAAGCAGTCCATACAGCCTACCTGGACTTGGCTAAGGCCTTCAACACAATACCCCACTCAGGCATCATAGATAAGCTCAACAGCTTAAACGTAAACCCTTATGTCACTAGATGGGTTGCAAATTGGCTAAAGGACAGAACCCATAAAGTTAAAATTGCTGGAGCAATGTCAGACTCAAAGCCAGTCACAAGTGGTGTCCCACAGGGATCTGTCCTGGGACCCCTCTTGTTCGGCATTTATTTCTCAGATGTTAAAGCAAACATGGGAGGGCTGTGGCTGACAAAGTTCGCAGATGACTGCAAACTTGGTGCCATAGTCGATACACCAGCGGACACATACATCCTACAAAAAGGCCTCACAGAAACGGACAACTGGTGCTGGAGTCACGGCCTTAAACTAAATGCCAAAAAATGTATAGTCATCCCCTTTGGGAAAAACAAAGTACCCACAAATGATCACATAGACAGCAACCCACTGAGTACGGAAAAAGTAATCAGAGACCTAGGGTCCCAAGTCGACAGGGACCTCTCATTTGACACCCACATTGCCAAAGTGGTTAGAAAAACATTCTACCTTGCACACCTCATCATGAAGGGATTCACATCCAGATCCAAGGATGTCATTGTACCCCTATACTCCTCCCTCATCAGACCCATGATTGAGTACAATGCCTCATTTGGTATGTACCTCACCCGGCATTTGCAACAGCTGGAGAGACCACAAAAGTACCTCACCAAGAGGATCAAGGGTCTCCAACATATGTCTTATTCTGCCAGACTACAGAAACTTCAGCTCTATTCAGTAGCATACCACCTGCTCAGAAGTGATCTCTGCCTGACGTACAAGGCCATGTCCAATCAGGATCTGATGGACATGCTCCACCTCAAAAAAATCCAAATCCATCAGGACCACGAGAGCTAAAGACTTAAACCTCGGCACAAGTATGAATAGGACATGCTGGAGGGATAGATTCATAACCCAGAGGCTTCCCATGCTTTGGAACAAGATCCCAGTTCGTATTAGGCAGAGCCCCTCACTGACTCTCTTCAAGAGAAATCTTGATGAGTGGATGGGAGATCGTAAGTTTACCCCAGGGGTCACATCTGTGTCACTGCTAGACAGGGGCACAGTAAACTAATTCTATTATATAAGGGGACCTTCATTGTGTCACTACTAGACAGAGGCACAGTATTCTAAATTTATTCTGTACATTGTTTGTACCATTTCATGGGGTGGCAAAAGCCACATCACTATGGCTAGGCTTACAAATGCCCCAGGGCAGATAGCCTAGTACTATACTATGAAACTATGAAACTATAGATAGACAGATAGACAGATAGACAGACAGATAGACAGACAGATAGATAGATAAATAGATGGATAGATAGATAGATAGATAGATAGATAGATAGATAGATAGATAGACAGACAGATAGACATAGACAGATAGACAGACAGATAGATAGACAGATAGATAAATAGATGGATAGATAGATAGATAGATAGATAGATAGACAGATAGACAGACAGATAGATAGACATAGATAGACAGACAGACAGACAGATAGATAGATAAATAGATAGATAGATAGATAGATAGATAGATAGATAGATAGATAGATAGATAAGTACCAAATATATATACCCTGCATCAGTAGTTAGTTTATGTTAATTTAATAGTTAATTAGCCAAAATAAAAAAAACTAATTTAAGGTAAAAAATTCTGGAAATAAGAAAACTTCAAAAATAGCGCCTCAAACATACATTTAAACATTTATTTATGTAAGTTCTGAATTTAAAATATGCAGCAAGTTCAAGCAAAATAAAGATGGAAGTTGGGGTGGTACATATACTGAGATTATTAAATATTTTACTGTGCTTGATGATGTAAAATGCAATATGTAGCAACTGAACTTTAAACATTTTATCTCTTCACATCTCCCCATTATCTTAGAATTGATATTTTGAAGCTCCTATTGGCTTGACTTATGTATTGAATGGTTCCGGGCAGTTACAGCCTAGTATATAAACTGCCATTCTGCAGTTATATTCAAATATAGCTTAAAAATAAAAAAGTATAACAATTAATTGTATGACCATGTAGATGTCTAATTAATTCATAATATTACATATTCCATGAGAAGGAAGATAGCAGCTAATGAAGATACCGATACATCTGAATCCAAAACATCATACATATTTTTATCAGGTCTGTAAGAAAAAAACAATTCTGTTAAAAATGTCCTTTAGAGAAATATATGAAGATAAAATAGTATCTGCAGATAAAATAAACCAGTCATCTAAGACAAATTTTTTGGTATATGAAAATTCAAATATATTTAACCAAGAGCATCTGATTACCTTCTTCGTATAATGTGGTCCACATAACGGGTTAGAAGAATTAAATACCTTTGGAAGAGAACATCTTCAGAGTGTTGTACCTTTATTTCACATTTTGTAAAATGTGCTAATAATACCCCTGTTTAAAACCTACATTAATATCAGGTTTTGTTGTTTCCAAATCCTCTCCACTTGCTATACTTTGTAAAAAAAATCCAAAAGATTTGGTTGAGGGGTGTTACAAGAAGCATACAGCATAATATTCACTGAAGTAGGGTTCTTGCAAAGCTTCTGGTTAGTATAATGGTCAATCTGTTAACCTTGCAGATGCAAGGTACAGGGTTTTTATTTTCACCTTTGAAAGGGAAAATTGTTTGGCTTAACATGTCTCAGAAGGGCTACTAACCTAGTACTTACCTATTAACCTATAACAGGCCCATCAACCTTACCTACATGAGTCACAGCCAGGTAATTCCTTGGTTCTTGGGCCATATGCACTGTAAGCTTCAAGCCCTACTCATTCTGGCTAAGGTATTAAAACAACACCCGCATTCCTAAATGTCACTCTGGCAGACATATAACAGGCCACCAAAGTATCTGGCACAGAAGACCACATTTTGCTAAAAAAAAAAAAAAAACAAGGAGAATATAAACATTTTCCGCCAAAGACCCATACACTATTAATATACACGGGGTACATCTATGTCTGATGAGCTGTCCCAGAAGTCTTTAAGTAATACTTCTGATTAAAAATAAAATAATTATGGGTCAAATAAAAATGAAGACACTGAAAAAACACTAGACCTTAGACAAGGACAGAGAATTTGGTTAGGTTTGGCCGATAATTTGTGGACGTGTGGCTCTGTTTGCCAGTCTGAAACTCATGATTTGTGGTTCTGTTTGCCAGTCATCATGAACCTCATTCTCTAATTCCACAGCACAAGGTATTTCCTGTGGAACATTTAACACCTCCTCATATAACTATGTTGTGGTTTACAAAACATATAGGTTCATAGGTACTAAAATATTGCATTGAGAGGATCTTAGGAAGACTAGACCTAGATTCCCATGGTAATTTTTAGGTTTGATATTTTGCATAGTAATAACCCAGAAATGGACCAGACAAGCATATGGTAGGACATTTACATGATTCTCCATATCTATGAGGGGCAAGGGGGTTAACCTAGAGGTGAATTTGCAGTTAGTCATCCATTCAACTGTACATATGAACTGAATAAGAGAAATAACATGCTTTATGTCAGTCATTACAGGACATATATCTCCAAAAAGCAAAAGCATAATTTAAAGGGTGCCACCACATAGAAAATAACACACAGATGTACCTAAAAAACTCATAAGCTTATTTCCCAGCATACAGACAATCTTCATACTTTTCTTCCTAATGAAAACAGAGTGGCCCCCATCCATATCCATCTAATCACTAGCTAAATGTCCTCTGCCTTCTACAACACTCTCTGTTATTCTAAGCCACCTGCCATATTACACAGACAGATCCCTAATTACCCAGCTACCTGCCTTCCCTGCAGTTCTTGGCAATGCTGGAGTTTATGTAAAGATGAGTAGATTGTGAGATCAAAAGTGAAGAATTAGCATAGATGTTTTTATATGGAAAGGGAATATGGAAGAAAGAGAAAAGGGGAAGTTGCTGGAGGCATGTAATAAAGGAGACATGCATGGCATGGCATTGTGAATGGCCTAGAGAGATTGGGGAGAAGCAGGAAATGATCGGGACAGGATGATTCCTCTTAGCATGGGAGGGTGACTGAGGTTGTATAGACAATAATGGTAAATTATAAAAGATCAAATAAAATGAAAAGCGAAGCTATGAAAAAAAGTAGAATTTGAACAAGGAAAGGTTATGGGCACCATGGAAATAACAGACTACACTAAATATTATTGTAGATGGACAGGTTGTAACAATTTGCAAATTATTTTCATCCTTTTTTATGCATACATTTAGAAATATAATTTAAAATGGTTGAGTATGCCTGCATGCTTGCTTTTAGTCCAGGATATTGTAAATAAGGGAAGTCATTTATTCCCATCATGTATGTACATATTTTTCTTCTCAAAGTAATTAAGCAGCTGTCTTTGCTATATTCCAGTGTTTGTATTTATTTATTTTCAAAGGAATTGTAAGATATCTTACTCAGTTCTTGATGATGCAAGCAGAGCAACTGAACAAAACCATTGCCTGGTTAGTCCAGTAGCACTTCACTGTGGATGCATAATAAAAAACAACAAAAAAGCTACAGAATTTCAAGAAAAGAGTAAATCAGACATGCCTTACTTTGCACTTTAACACAGTTACAGTATCTCTGGGTTTGCTGAGGCTGCTGGATGAAACCATGACTGCACCTTTATGATTAATTTTTAAACCACAAGTCTCTGATAAGTCATAGAAATATACTACAATGCATTGCATCAGATTTTATTTTTTAAATGAAATATGATCCTACTACCGATTTGTCATCTTTATTATTTTACTTCTCATATTCAGTTGTGCATGTGATTGTATGAACTTGTACGCAGACATAAGGCATACAGCTGCAGCTCTTACTGAAACAAAATGCACTACTGAAATGGTTCCTACTGTGCTGCTGTCATTCACTTAGGGATGATGATGGGGTTTGAATGGAAAAGGACTTTTGATGAAAAGGAGAAGACAGGTCCATCACCAGTATGCCTTGTATCGCTGTCAGTAATGCCAACAGATGGAACCTGACAGCAGACAAGGATTGAGAATTACAAATTCAGTAGCTGTGTTATCCCTGAATCATGAAACAGTGCTGCCCTCTGGCTGATAGCCAACAATGTAACCTAATGATATTGTGCTAGTTTTTTTTTTGCCAATTACTTCTTTCTGTAGGGGCATAGAGGTATGGAAGATAATAGAACAGAATAAGAATAAGTTAGTGAGTACTAGTATTGTTTCAGTATTCTATATTTCTGAAAGAAAGATATTCTGTCTTTGCCTTCTCAGTGGGCTGAAGTTTCCATAGAAACCATCTAATAATGCTAAAAGTATTCTTTTTTATCCTGCTAACCGTTTCCTACCCATCGTGACTCTACTAAGGATGCTTGTTTTTTTGAAGTACTTGCTACCTATCACATTTGCACGCCTCAAAACTTACTCAAAATAACATTTTTCATATACTGCCATCTGAAAATATGATTTTATTTGTCATTGAGTGCCCAGGCTCAGCATTTATCTGGTCATTCCTGATTTTTTCAGTAATATGGACCATGTATTCCTTTTCATTTTTATGTTAGTATACTTGATTTTGTGAAGTTGCTAACAAAAATTCCTAAGTTATTATTATTTTGATAATTAGCAGAGCTGCCATTAATACCAATAACACAGACGTTTAAACTGCCTTTAAGTTCAGGTAATATTTACAGTTTTCAGTTTAAATTTTTCATTGCAGGTAATGCCGTTTTGTTCAAGAGATGTGTACTGCAAAGGATTTTTTGAGCTAATGGCAGCAGGAATAACATAATCTGTTTAATCAGAAGACTTGCTTCAGGAAATTCAAAAGAAACGTGCGGCAGTACAGGGTAGGATTGGCTAAAGTTCAAAGAAGGGTGAAGACACTGTGCATGTACACAATGGAGGATAACAGAGAGTGGGGGATAGCAAGATATGGACTCACTGCAGTATTAGGGGCCAGCTAGTGGACGTGGCTCTACAAGATAAGGGAAGAAAGGGAAGGAGAGGGCTTAGCTACAACAGAAAGGCAGAACACCTGAGTACAATTTAATGCAGCCCCTTTTTCTAGATTCTGCACTGGAGGCTCTAAACCAACTTGTAAGAAAAGTGTCGGAATGCAGGCCAAAATTTAGATTCAGTAAAGTTTAGCAAGGATGAAAACTGGATAGAGAAAAAGGAAAGATACATGCAGTTGCATAGCAACGAGATGCAAAAATAGGCAGATCTGACATACCATTTCTCTTCTTCTACCAGCTTGTTCATATAGTTATCTTTTCATGTTTAATTTCACATACTGCTTTATTTGGGACACAGTGTGTGACAATGTACAGAAATGATTCAGCAAAGAAGCTGTACCTCTGCATGCTGAATTCCTCTGGTTACCCACCAGTCAGAAACATTGCCTGAGTCTAAGGTGCTGTCACAAAAAAAGGAAGTTAAATGCAATGTCTGTCTTTGAAGTTCTGGGGATTATCCATCAGTCTACAGGTTGAGTTGTGAATGAGACATTTTATTGATTTATTAACTTTTTATTTTTTCTATTCAAATGTGAGCAACAGAGATGAGTGAAGGGTTAATAAACACCCACATATGGACACTTTCCCAGTCAGGCAATTCAAAAGTGAGTTGCACTTCATTTATTTCTCTATATCATGAAGCATAACATGAAAATGTTAATTCTTTTTCTTTTTTCTTTTGTTTTTGTTCAGGGATTGCACTCCCGTGTGGGCAGCATGCGCCCCCCCCCCCTCTGTCCGCTTGCATATGCATACAAACTCTACGGTCACACAACAGTGGGCAAAACTGAAAATGCCCTGCAGAGCACCGCCAGAATGCACAATATGGGTGCATGTGATTTTGGGAAACCATGACTAAAAGAAGTCATAGAAAAGCCATTCTATGAACCTACCCTTGTCAGAGTACAGATGTGCCCACATGCGCAGATATACTAAGCATCCAATGAAGGTGCAGTGAAAATGGTAGCAATGAGAAGGACCAACCAGGTGACAAAGTATAAACACGTGATGAAGAAGTAGATGGCGATGCAACAGAAGAGAAGGATGTGAAGCTAAATGAAGTTTAAAACAAAAATCGGTACTGGCTGTGCAGTTACAGTATAAATATATATTGTGGTGCTCCTGCTGAATGCATCTGGCTCTAGTCGACATGCCTTTTCCTCTAAAAATATTCATCGGAATGGAAAAGGGGAAAAAAAGTGGGCTGCAGTTGAAGTAAGTTGATTGCGAAAATTATGACCAGCTATACTGATAGGGTATTTTTAAATAAATAAAAGAAACATTTCAAAGTTGGATATAGAATGTAGTATTGGGAGAAAGGAGGGACAAATAAGGTCATAAATGTCAAAGTATAAACATATTATAAGCAGAAAAAATAGAGATTAGATTATTAGATTCCATTAACTATGATGAAAAACAATGAGTAAAAAGAGAAGTTATTGATAGAAATGCAACATATCTTTAAAATATGTAAACATATATGGTATTAGTAGCATGGTACATTGATGGCCAGTCCAATAGCACAACAAAACATCTACTTGGGTGGCACAGCAACTCATTGTATTTAGGATTTATGGCTCAACAGCATGATGGTCTATGGTTCAGTCCTGACCTCTGATCATTACTTGTTTTGTTTTGCATGTCCTCCTCTTGTATACATGAATTTTCTCTGGGTGCTCTGGCTTCCTCCCACATTACAAATGTATATTTATGTATATGGTCCTGCTAGGCATTTGAGACAGGAGATCATTAGGAGCCTAGACAGATAACTCCCATTGTTTGTCCCCTCCATCGATAACAGTCATACAAGTAAACCTTGGTGTAAATTTACATAATTTATGTATATGTGTGTGTACACACACATACACACGTGCATATATACATAGATGTGTATATGTATATATATATATATATATATATATATATATATATATATATATATATATATATATATATACATATATATACATATATACACACACACACACACACACACACACACACACACACACACACATATACGTATATAGAGAAATAGATATGCATACTCCATCAATGTTAAAATCACTGAAAATAATCTGATTGAAAATTGCATTAGTCCAGACCATCCAAAAACAAAGTATTTACCCAGAAGGGCTTACCCTTGCAATCTCCACACTCTTGCTGCTTTATATATATATATATATATATATATATATATATATATATATATATATATATATATATATATATAATATACCAATTCCAATACTGCACATCAGCAGCAGCTAAGTGAAAGTACCTAATATATGTAAATCACTCAAAAATCACAACAATTAATCTTCAAAGTGTCAGGAATAAAATTCCTGATTTCCATGCTTGGCTATCTCTTAACAAACCAGATATGTTAGTTGCAACAGAAACCTGGCTAAAACCTAATATAAAAGACATAGAATTCCTCTCTCCAGGGTACACCTGCCTAAGAGCTGACAGATCTCGTAAAAAAGGTGTTGGCATTGCCATACTCTTTCCAAGCACACTAACAGTTATCCCCTATCCCAACCCTATCCCTCAGTTCTGTACAGCAGAGATACTTATATCGCTGGTGAAACTAAACAACTCCAAGCATCTCTGCATCATAGCGTTCTACATTCTCCCTGGCAACCATATTCTACTTCTTGAAGAAATTCTTGCCTGGTCATCTACCACCATAAATAACGAGACAATTATACTTGGCGATGTAAACATAAATTGGCTAGAAGTTACAGGTCACGCCTCTGCATCTAATATCAACCTTTTCAATTTCACACAACTAATAACAGATTTAACCAGACACAGCAAAAACAACAACAGTGGCTCACGTCTAGACTGGATAATACTATTAGACTCAAACAAAATTTCAACAGCAGGTACACTTCCCTGTAGCATCAGTGACCATTTACCAGCCTATGCATTTCATAAAACTATACAAACACCTTCCCAACACTGCTTCTAAATAGCTTCGCCCCCTCAACTCTTAATGAAATCCTGAGAAACATCAATTGAAATCCACTAAACGTTCTTCTCCTAGATGATGCTGTCAAGCTCTTTAACTCAACATTCCTTAACATCTTAAATACACTAGTCCCCTAAGACAAAAAATAATAAAGACTAAGCATGCCTTCTGGCTCTCCAAAGCTACCAAGCAAACCATGAACATCAGGGATAAAATCTGGAAAAATAGCAAAAGTACAAAAATCCCAATGATCTTTTAGAATTTAGACACCTCCATAATCAGACAAAGTGTTTAGTTATTAATGACAGAAAAAAACTATGATCTAAACCTCCAAAAGAATAACAAACAAAACACAAAGAAATTTTGGAGCTCTATCTTATCCCTAATTAACCCTGGTACCAAAAATAACCTCTGCCCTTTCCCTGACAAGAAAACATCTTTGACTGAAATTTCATTGAAACAACCAAACTCACTACCAATTTTCCCCAAATTAACTCCAACACTAACCCTCATCCAGTTCCACCTCCCACACAAAGCACTGCAAACTCTTCCCTACCCACCTTCTCCTTCTTCCCTATACCCATCAATACCATAACAAAACTTCTCCTAAAACTAAAACCTGGCTCCAGTGCCCCAGATAACCTACCCCCTGAATACCTCCAAATGTCAGAAAGAGCCATTGCTTATCCAGTTAGCATACTTCTCAACAGATCTCTCCAAGAGTCCTATGTCCCACCATTTGGAAAAAAGCATATATACTCCCTCACCACAAAGGCGGTAACAACACTGATATCTCTAACTTTCGAGCCATTGCTATTCTCTTCCCTCTCTCTAAAGTCCTGGAAAAATATATTTACCATCAACTACTCAAATTTCTACTACAAAACCAACTCCTCTCTCAAACTCAGCATGTACGTAGGCCATACCACAGTACAACCACAGCTCTTATCTCCTTCATGGACGCAATTAATCAAGCCAGGAATAATGGTAAACCTGGCTTGAACTTCCTCAGTATTTAACATATCTGCAACTACTCACCACACATAAAATCATATACAAACTCACAGACTGTCCTGACCCCTCCTCTATCCTAACCCACTGCCACCCAAACAGACCACGAAAATCCGAAAATCAATTTCTCCTGCAAGTACACAAACCAAAACTTCCAGCAGGTGGCATGCTCTATTCCTTCTCTATTGCCAAATTATGGAATTCTCTCCCAATCTTTATCAGAACCTCTAACAAAATTGCCTCCTATAAAAACTCTGTGCAACAGCACCTCTTCTCCCAATGGCACTTTAGCTGTCTTAACTTTCAATCCTCCAATACCTGATTCCTCACATCCTATAACATACTTTACATCCCCAGCCTCCACACCCTTTCCACTCCTCTTTATCACTATTTTTCACATCTACTCTCCCTACATATCTCTCTCAATCTCATGGCTAACTTAAGTTATTCTCACTGCCTCATTATTGATCCTACTGGAACATGTAAATATCTTTCTACCACCAGATTTCAACACATATTACTACCCACACATATCTCATTAGCTCATATACGTATCTTGCTTAGCACCTTATGTCTCTGTATTATATCTTTAAAAAAATGAGATGCCTGCAACTTGGGCAATATTCTTTTATTCCATGAAAGACTAATTCAATAAAGAGGTAGCTTACTGAGAGTGTTTTAAGAGTTAGTTTTATTAGTTAAGAAGTATAGAAAGTACATTTGTTGTATACCGTGGTATGGGGGTTTTTGCATTCATATAAAATAACTTTCAGTTAGTTGTTGTACATTTCATTGGCCTTGAATAAATGGTTTAGCTAGAACTTTACTTGAGACAAAACACATCTTCTGTTAACCCTGTGATATGCAAAACTTTCTATAAAGCTTTCCCTCTGCCTTCCTTTTTTCAAGTTTGAATGTTGCTCTACTGTCCCTCTCTATACGGCATTTTATGCAGACTGCATACCAGTTTTTTCTTCTATCTGTATTATAAGAGTTAAGCATTAGACTGTTGAGGTATGAGGAACTACCTGTATATAGACACACACACACACACACACACACACACACACACACACACACACACACACACACACACACACACACACACACACACGCACACGCACACGCACACACACACACACACACACACACACACACACACACACACACACACACACATACACACAGACATATATACAAACAGAAAGTATCAGCAAACAATGAACATAAACAAAACGATCATTTTACATCTAATTGTAAAATGATTGAACATAAAAAAAAAAAATAAAAAAGACAACTATTTTCTTTTGCAGGGGAGCAAGCACTTCTGCATCTCCATCCCGTGAACCCCCTGCTAATTATATATACTAACTCTGAGATCACACAACAGAGGTGTAAGCATAAAATCCCTTAACCCACTGCAACACAATCCAATGAAAAGGCTGCCAACAGAAAGTCCATTTAACAGAATGTTTTCACACATGACATTCACTTTTTTACAGTAGTAAAAAGCATTCACTATTGTCAACTACAATCCTATACATATACAAATTTAGATAGCATTTTTTAAAGTATAGATGTGTGAGGCTTCCATCATGAAAGTAGATGTGTAACTTAATTTTTGTCTCTATGTATGGCTATTTGACCATCCTGAGAGCTTACCAGGTTGCTTGAGTCTCTTGCAGAGACTGGATGCTGCCCTGGCTGCATGTTTCTGAGTAGTTGCCTGAGTCGTTAGTCAGGCCCTGGAGAGGCTGTGACGTGTAAAAAAGACTGTAGGAAGGAATACCACATCAGAATTTCATTGGCAATGCTCTCAAAAACAGAAACTGTATATACCAGAAATAGAATGCAACTATTACTGTTATTACCTTAGTGTATCCTTTGTTCTATGACAGAGGTCTTAGTTTTACTTTAAATATTAAGGCTGAAGTGTGAGTAGATGGGTGACATTCAGTTTCATTTGCCAAATCCTTTCTGTTGTCTCTAATATATAGTCACCAAGTCTCTACCTCAGATTTCCAGACTGACTTTTTCTAGAACAAAATATGTGAAATTTTAAATTCATTATAGCATAGCTGAATGGCTATATAAGGCAATGGTTATTTTTTTATTACAAATGGCATGAAATTCTCTTGCATCCTTTCTGACAGTTCATTGTTGAATTCCTAATATAGACTCTCACAAGAGCAGGGGGAAGTACACAGTGTACCACATCACATTTCTTAGAGCACATTGTTCAGTATTAGAGATGACTACATTATGACAATTTAAATATGTTACATGCACCATGAGGAAAAGTGCCGGAAGTTGTATTACTCTGCTTTTTACTGCTAACACCATTACATCTGCATTCAGTAATGGACTTTAAATTATACCTTTCTGAGGAATTACATAGCTTAGCTAAAGCATTAAGCTGCCCGGCCAACACCTTCCAGTTATTCTCTGTAATACACTGTGTTTGTTGTAATTTAAAGTCAGAAGTAGGAGGAGGATCTGAGGTGGGGAGTTAGCATGTCTAACAGATAAGATAGAACTGATATGATAAATGAAATTAAATGCTACCAGCCATCCAGACTAAATGGTTGTCTTAATATTGTGTGTTTTAAAGTCCAAACCTCTAGCTTGGAACAGTGATGTCCTGACTTCGTACTTCTGTACATTTTACACTGTTTTCACACACTAAAAAGTGTTTTATGGGCATTTGTTATGAATGTTTAACTGTTTATTTAGCATCCCTCATAAATATTTATCAATTATATTATTGTCTAGGCAAATTAATCTTATGAATGCATGTCGATTCTATATATACTTGATGGATATCTCAGCATTTACTCTCTTGAAGTCTGACACTATTTTAGATGAAACTGTACCATCGTCTACTTTTTTCTAATTATGATTATGACAATGAAGCTGATAAACAGAAAAAAAATGTAACTCTTAAAGGTAGTGAAAAAAGTACGTTATGATTTGTTAACCGTATCTAAAATAGGACATAAAAGTGATTTTTTTGCCATCATCTAGGATTTTAGTATTAGAAAAGCTTTATTAACTTGATGAAGAACAGACAATTGATAAACAAATACATTAAAAAATAGCAACAAGCATAAACAAGGCACAAAACAAAATGCATAAACTATGCACAAAAGCTTGTGCTCTTGCTGTTAACAAATAACATACCTTACATTAATATATTCTAGAAAAAGTTAAACAAATAACTGAAAAAAACTAATGCACTGAAGAGAGCAGCAATTATTTACAATAGAAAAAAAAGAAAAATCAGAGAAAGAGTGCAGATACATATATAATAAGTTGAAAAGATGAAAAGGTGATCTTTAGCGACCCGACCAGGAAGTACTTTTTGGGACAGATTCAGTTATACCTACAATAAGTGTACATAAGTGTTCATGATCTGTATTCAAGATCATCCCTATCATATTTGTTTTTGCTTTCTAGT
Organism: Protopterus annectens; assembly: GCF_019279795.1. Lineage (NCBI taxonomy): Eukaryota > Metazoa > Chordata > Ceratodontiformes > Protopteridae > Protopterus > Protopterus annectens. Next base: position 157,073,886 of record NC_056726.1, read on the forward strand.
TACTCAGAAAGATTATACTAAGTGTACATGTAGTCTACACATTTTGGTAACCTATATGAATCCCCCTCAGTATTTAAAGCTACAACAAAATCAGTAGGCAAACTAAAATGAGGCTGAAGAAGATATGAGTTATACCTGTGTTACCTGTTCACTCAGAGCAGTGTACACTTAGTGTATGCTTAGTGTAGGTGTTAATTATTTATCACTGAATTTCTCTCCTGGAGATCTAGTGGCGTGACCATCTTGACTGCTTAGTGTAAGTAAAGGAAACAGTATATTTAGGATGAGCTCTGTGTAATTCCCTACCTTTTTAAGGACATCATTTAGAATTTTATTAGTTAACACATATGAAAATTTAGTTTGGAAAGAAATTATGAAGGAACTGTGAAGGAAATTAAACTGTATTTAAAAAAGGAGTTGTTTGTCTTTTGGCTTTTCCTGGTTAGGGGTCGCCACAGCAGAACTCCGGTCCACTAATGATTGGCAGTAGATTTTCACAAACGCTGAGGTGCCAGCTCGACGTTCAACCTTCAGTGAAGGCACGCCCATTTACGCATGTCTTTCGAACACCCACCCAACTGTGGGGAGGACATGTAGACTCCATACAGAATCGAATGGGAGAACCTCTTGCTGTGAGGCAACAATGCTACCGCTGCACCACCGCGGATTCCATATATTTAAAAAAGAAGTAAGGAATAAAAATATCAAATTTCAGTGGTTAGGTGTTAAGAGAATTTCACAAGTAATTTGAAGCATATTTTTATTAAGAAGATAGATAATGGAGCAATGTCATTATAAATTAATTTCCTCATAGTCCAGTAACAGTTAGAATTGTTGCAGCCTCACAATCCTGGTTTTCTATTTCAGTTCTTAGCTGGGATACCTTCTTTGCAGGTCTGCACATCCTTGTTGTGTCTGCTTTGCCTTTGGTTAGGTGGGCCAGTTTCCTTCCACATCCCAAATACAAGAATCAGTACTCTTCACAACTGTTGTGTGAAAATAAATGACTGTGCATCCTGTGCTGGGTTGATGGCCCATTCAGGATGAGCTTCTTTGCATTACACCCACTAAATGCCAAGATAAGGCCAATTACTCCACACCCCTACAGCAATGTTTTTATGACTGGTCTGTAGTGGAAGTAGACCTAATTGTCACAGCTAATTTATCAAACTGAATTTTAATACTTAATACTGGAGGAAGATTAGCAGTGCATACATGCACAATTGAACACCTTCTATGTCAATATTAAACATGAGTTTGGTTTACAGGCAGCAATGCATTTGATGGAAGAAGAGCCCAAACCAGTTTATACTTTCTCAGATGCATTTTTATTTAACTTTAATTGCCTACCATCAAGCCTCCTCAGTTACACACCAGCCGTATTTCCCTGGCAGTGGTGTCCACTGTCCTTTCAGATCCACAAGGGGAGTCTTGTGCAGGGAGCCATCATCTGGGCAGACATCCAAGGTTCTCTGCACTCTAGTTGGCATCCCAGCCATGAAAGCATTTTGCTGTATCCTAATGCCACACTCCTGTTATGACATACCCGTCCTTGGCATCAGTGCAGCTGCGAGGGAATTATTGTATAGTAAGATGGGCATTTATAAAAGATTTTGCCTCTGATTCCAGGATGGCAAAAAGAACTAGGGAGATTTGCTAACAAGGAACCTGCTTACTTATAGCAAGTAAGGTGCAAAAGAAGAGTGTTTTCTCAGTTTTTATTTAATAGTTTTTATTAAAATGAGAATATTGTGTAACACAGGGGGTATACATGAGAATGTGAAGTGTATCAGGAACCCCATACCTGCAACAATAAGCCAAACTTTCCAAATAATAAAATATTATTCTCATATAGTATTCCTAAACCTCTCATACTTTTAGGTAGAAAACTCATGTTAAATAATAGTACTAGTCAACATCAAGCACCCACCCTATTGTACTATATAACAATGTTATGAATTCCATAAACGTCCCCTAACCAATTCTTCCAGTTTACAAAATTAAACTCACTTTACAATATGTTGCACAAGAAATGCATCAAAATACTACAAAACTAGAACTAACAATTAACAAACCAATCTAACCTACTGTACCTATCAAACCTAGGGGACCCATATTCCTCCCCTACACATATCTTAGTAGTATTGTAATGACAGAGCATCGTACTATTAATTAAATTGAAATGTTTTTTTTTCAAACTATATAAGGTTATGAAAAAATAACTATAAAAGCAAGACTATTCAGGTTACACACAAAGCTAGACCTAATAAAGCAATAATCAAAACAAAACTAACAGGATATTTTTAAACACCTTTATTGAATTATCACTTGTGACCTAGGCACATTTACATTTATATAAAAGTAATTAAACTGTATTAACAAGTTAAAATTAACAAACATTATGTTTCACATATATTGCTATATATCATATAACCTAAGCAACATTATATAAATTATTTAATTCCTGACCCTTTTTTAAAACAAGAAACATCTTTATTAAACCATCACTTATACCATAAGCAATCATACATTTATATAAATGAAAACAAACTGCTCCAACACAATCCTAGTTGCAAGCATTTTACATCACAAACCATACTGATACACTCCCAGCTGCAAACATTATACATCACTTATAATCTATCCAATCATTTTCAGTCGAACATTTAAGTCCTGCATTCTTTTAAACCTTAGTTCTCCTCTGTATGTATTGTTCCCACAGTTCTCATTCTTCCTATGCAGTTTGCTCCTACCTTTTTCTAAAGATTTTAATTCTAATTGTTTTATCTCTGTTACTATATTCACTACTTCTAATATAGTTGGTTTAGCTTTTGATTTCCATTTTCTAGTAATTGCTTTTTTGGCAGCCACCATAATTAGAGACAGCAAGGCCTTACCATGTCTAGGCAATTCTGATTCTGTATCATAGATAAGAAAAAGTATCTCCTTCATCACACCAGGCTGCCCACCTAGCATCTCCAACATAGTTTTATCTCTGTTGTAAGCAGTAAATGCATTTAAACTGAATTATCAGCCTATCATTATGAGTAATTGCTATGTTGTTGACATTATAAATAGCAAACAAATAAACAAAACCTTCTACTCTAAACTCAATTAGGTACTCATCCATTGTCTGCTAACATATAAGGTGGATGAGTTTAAATACTTGGGGTCAATAGTTCAGAGTAATGGTGAGTGTGGAATAGAGGTGAAGAAGAGAGTACAGGCAGGATGGAGTGGGTGGAGAAGAGTGTCAGGAGTGATTTGTGACAGACGAGTACCTGTAAGAGTGAAAGGGAAGGTCTACAAGAGGGTAGTGAGGCCAGCTATGTTATATGGGTTGTAGACAGTGGCATTGACAAAAAAGTAGGAGTTTGAGCAGGATGTGGCAGAGTTAAAGATGTTAAGATTTGCACTGGGTGTGACGAGGGTGGACAGGATTAGGAATAAGTATATTAGAGGGTCATCCCAGGTTGGAAGGTTTGGAGACAAAGCCAGAGAGGCAAGATTACATTGGTTTGGACATATGCTGAGAAGGGATGCGGAGTATATTGGGAAAAAGATGCTAAGGATGAAGCTACCACGTAACAGGAAAAGAGGAAGGCCTAAGATAAGATTTATGGATGTGGTGAGAGAGGACATGCAGGTGGTTGGTGTGACAGAGCAAGATGCAGAGGACAGGAAGAAATGGAAACAGGTGATCCACTGTGGCGACCCCTAACGGGAACAGCCGAAAGAAGATGATGATGAGACAGGATAACAAAACCAGGATGGTGATACATTAAAAAGGATTTTCATGCAGATTTTAGACATAAAATGACTGCATGCCACTAATTACTTGGCTACCTCATCTGATGCATACAATTGCCCCCTTGTCTAGATTACAAGCCACATGTGTGTGGAACAGCCGAAAGAAGATGATGATGAAAAGCCTATAGCTGATTTGTAATGACCCAGTCCTTTCTACTTCTTATCTTGTCTATTGCATTCATGCATTTATACCAATACTATGCTTCACTGACTACGTCACTAACTGTAGTCGGAACCTGAAGACACATATATATTTCATTAAGCTTAAGCACACATTTCATTGCTGCTAAGTAGGTAATGCAATTGTTTTCCACTGGCAAGAAATGTTGTTCTGACCAAGAGCCATCAAGAATCGACAAAGATTTTTTATTTTTTTATTTTTTATTTATTTCCTAATAGTGATCATGGAAGTACAATCTGCATGCAACTGTTTCCTTAAAGTATTTTAAATTCTGTTCCCCAGACTTTCTTTAGGGTGTCATATGCTTTTGACCTAGAGCTTTCTACTTCACAGCACATATCAGATTAACAGCTCTGAGTGACGTTTTCTTGACAATACCAGAAGAGTGAAGAGAGGGTGGAAATATCCATTGCATACTCTTTACAATAATAAAAAATGATGCATTAGTTCTTACAAACTTGTGGTAAAAGATTCCTAAAATGACTCCAGTAATGCATGTTTATCTGCTTTTCCAAGCTTCCATGTAATTTCCTTCCCAAGGGAGCAGATCTTGAAAAGAACAGGATTCTCATCCTTTCAACACCTTTGATAATAAATCTTTACTCTCTCTCTCTTCATTCTGCTAAATATAGGTTCATAGGTAGGTACTAGGCTATTGGCCCTAGGGCCTATATAAGCCTAGCCAAAAAATGTACCCTGGCTTTCGCCACCCAAGAAAATTATTTTCCTGTGCCCCTGTTGAGCAGAGCCACAGAAGTGATCCCTGGGGTGAATTTCCCATTTCCCATCCAATCATCAAGATTTTTCTTGAAGATTGCTAATGAGGAGCTTTGTTTGACATAGATAGGTAGTCTGTTCCAGAGTATGGGAAGTCTCTGGGACAGGAATCTATCCCTCCAGCATGTTCTGTTTATTGTGGTGACAAGGTTTATGTCCCTAGAGTGTGTAGCTTGGAGGGATTGGGATTTCTTTAAGTGGAGCATGTCCAACAGCTCTGGGTTTGACATAGCTTTGTATGTTAGGCAGAGATCACCCCTGAGTAGGTGATATGCGACGGAGTAAAGCTGTAGTTTTTTGAGACGGTCTGCATAGGGCATCTGTTTGAGGCCAGTAATCCTCTTTGTGAGGTATTTCTGTGGTCTTTCCAGTTGTTGTAGATGTCTTGTGAGGTACATACCAAAAGGGGCGTTGTACTTCATAATGGGTCTAATGAGTGATGAGTAGAGGGGAACAATGACCTCTTTTTTTCTGGATGAGAATCCTTTTGTGATGAGATGAGCCACGTAGAAGGATTTCCTGACCACTGTGGTGATGTGATTATCAAAGGAGAGACTACTGGCCACTTGTGTCCCAAGGTCTCTTATCACATTTTCAGCATTAAGTAGACTACCAGCTATGTGGTAGTTCATGGGTACAGATTTTTTACCAAAGGGGGTGACAATATACTTTTTGGCATTGAGCTTCAGGCCATGGCTTTGACACCAGGTATCTATAGGCCCTTTTGTAGTTTGCCCACATTGTTAGGAGTTTCGATTATAGCTCCTAGTTTGCAGTCATCTGCAAACTTTGTTAGCCAAAGATCTTCTGTGTTAGCCTGCACTTCAGAGAAGTAGATACCAAACAGGAGAGGACCCAGGACTGAACCCTGTGGTACTCCACTTGTCACTGGTCTGAAGTCAGATTTGGAATCTGCTACTTTCACAGTGTGGGTTCTGTCCATGAGCCAGTTGGCAACCCATCTTGTGACATAGGGATTTATACCTAGTTTAGAGAGCTTATCTATAATTCCAGAGTGGTGGATGGTGTCAAAAGCCTTGGCGAGATCTAGATAAGCTATGTGAACCATTTTACCCTCATCTATGGCTTTGGTGACTGCTTCAAAGAAGTCAATCAGGTTTAGGAGACATGATCTGCCTTTTACAAATCCAAACTGGGTAGGGTCCAGAGTTTGGAGATTACCAATGTCTTTGTTTATGAGTTCTACGATGATATGTTCCATGGCGTTGCAGACCAGGCTCATCAGGCTAATGGGGTGGGAGTTCCCGGGGTCCGTCGTGGCTCCCCCTTTGTGGAGTGGGATAACCATCGCGGTGCGCCATTCAGTGGGGACAAAGCCTGAGGTGAGGCTATGATTGAACATGGTACTTAGGTAGGGTGCCAGTTCATTCTGTAGTTCATGTAGAACGCAGCCTGGGATACTGTCAGGTCCCATGGATGCTGTGTTCTTGGCTTTGGAGAGTGTGTTTTTAACATGTGCAGCCATGATTATAGGAACTTTGCATTCTTCTGATATAGAGATGGGCCCTCTAGGGGGTGAGAGGGGGGTAAAGTTAGCACTGAACCTATCTGCTAAGATGTTGGCAATATCAGTGGGTTCTGTATATTTAGTGCCATTGTGCTGTAACTCAGAGCAGATCTGAGTGTTGCCATTGAGATTCTTGACATAGCTATAGAATGCTTTGTGGTTGTCTTTAGAGTCAGTGGCAATTTTGTTTTCATAACTAGCTTTGGAGGATTTCATGAGGGATCTCAGTTTCTTACTGAGGTTGACCAGGGCGTTCCTCCAGTCTTGTGATTTTACTCTTTTTTGCAACAGTTTCTTTCTTCTGTTGTAGAGTTTGTTTATGGCAGAGGACCACCAGATTGGTTTCCTTTTTTTGGAGGATAACATCTTGGTTCTATTAGGGATAGCATGATCCATGCACTCGTGTAAGTGCTTATAAAGTGCATTTGTATAGGATTCAGCAGTCGTGGGTGTCGTGAAGTTTGCCACTTCTGTCTTAAGAAGTGTGAATTTGGCTTTGGAGAAGTTTTTTACGATGGTTTCCCTAATTGGGGGTGGGATGTGGATGCCTAGGCTGATTAGCTTGTGGTTGGATCTGACCAATGAGGAATTGACCTCTGGTGTGGAACACCGGTTTCCCATGTTGGTAATGACCAGGTCTAGGATATTGCTGCCCCTGGTGGGGGTGTGAATAAGTTGATCAAAGGCACTGGAATTTATGAATTCTAGAAAACGTTGAGCAAAAGAGTTGGTACATGAGTAGTTTTCCCAGTTAATGGTGGGGTAGTTGAAATCACCCATTATTAGGGTATTGGGTTGTATCCTAATACTTTCCAATGTATCAAGAAATGAGGAGTGGGAATCCTGGGGCATGGTGGGAGGTCTGTAGCAAGCTGTATTTAACAAATTATGTTTGGTACGTCAACCTCAGTACTGAGTTTTCTGTAAGTTATCTGAAGTCATTCATAAAAATGCTTCTGTGGAATGCCAAACACTCGGTGACAATATCAAAAGGAATGGAGACCTCTGGACTACAAAAGCTTGTATGTGTGATGAGTGTGTGTGTGCGTGTGTGTGTGTGTGTGTGTGTGTGTGTGTGTGTGTGTGTGTGTGTGTGTGTGTGTGTGTGTGTGTGTGTGTGTGTGTGTGTGTGTGTGTGTGTGTGTGTGTGTGTGTGTGTGTGTGTGTGTGTGTTTCTGCATGTGTACATTTTTGCATTTGTACATGTGCACATGTGGTCTGGAAAGAAATTATTATCCAATTTACATAGTGCTGGGAAAGATTCCATCTTCACAACAACCCTGAAATGAATGAACCAACTAAATGAACAATGAATCCATCAACAATCAAGAGGTGTCTTGGTCTAACCTTTGGTTGCTGTACAAATAGTTCAGCCAGTAGCATGTACTCTTCTTAAGATGAAAATCACCAAGACTTGCTTTAATTTACGTGAAGGCTATTGCTTTCCTAATAGATGACAGTTATATGCCGAAGACATGAAGGACACAAAAAGAAACAGTTTTTGTGAAACTTGCAATAAAATGGGGATGACATTAAGGTCAAAATGGACTGGATATGGAGTTACATAGTGTAAGGGTGAAAAGTTTGGGCCTAATTTGAAAATAACAGCTGGACACTGATTTGAGAAGAGAATTTTGTACATTGTGAAACAGGAGATAATGCTTATCTGGGAAGATTAAAGTATCTTTATGTTACACGGTATGATGTACTGGTAATCCTGTGAGAGGATATGAAACTTAACTTTGCATGCCCTATTAAATATCACCTGCTATTGTTAACAATTGAAAAAATACATTTAGTAACTGGTAGTCCATATTCTAGGACTGATATCAAAATTGCTGGGGAAACTGATGCTCTAAATTTTGGGGTAAGAAAATATGAGATTTTAGACATGGACCTAATGATGGTCTCTGTGGTGTTATGAGGTAGTGCCATCTGTGCCAGGGAGAGTAGGGCAGTACATGTGTACATATATTAGCATACCTAGCTGGAGTTTGTTATGAATTTTATGTCATTTGACTATCACACTGATTTGTACAGATGTTTGAGTTAAAAATATAATTTGTAAAGTTATTTGTGTTAAAATGCATCAACAGTAGCCCTGATGGACAGAAAGAATATATACATGCATAGTAGGTTGTATTGTTGCAACTGATCAAATGTGTATGTTTATCAGAGAACCCTGGAAGGGTGGAAAATTTGAAATTGTGTTATAGCTTTCAAATGCTGCCACAGATCATAGCAAAGCTCTGTGTGGGTATTGTACCAGAGTCAGGTGAGCAGAGGTGATGTTATCCTCTAACCAGCATCTGGTTTCTTTGGAACCCTCGCAACAGCACTTTGGAATCTGACAGGAGAGATTTCTGACAGGATGTATATCTCACACATTCACACAGACAAAGAGAGACATCATCTGGCTTTTGCTGTGGTAAGACACCCAGCACATATCAGCTTGCCTTGCTTTAGTAAGTAGCAGGGAACAGTAATTCTTTAGTTAGTCAGGGACGTTTAGTGAGGGTAGTTTAGTATTTTTTTCTGCATCTGTGAGAAACTATTCGACTGTATTATTTTTTTATATCTCTTTGGTTAAAACTGTTGTTTATTGTATTCAGTATTCTACTATTTTCTGTTTTATTATTTATCATTAAATAATTTAATACTGTTTATTGAGACATCTTGAGAGTACTTATGCTTGTTTTAGTGACACTGTGGTAATTCCTGAAAACCTTACTGTTTTGGTCACACCCTAACATTTGTATTAGTATTAATTTTACACAGTATAATTGGGTACCCTTTGTAAAAGGCTTAGGGTAGCTAAGTGGTGGCAGCGTGATTACCTTAGAGCCAGGGCAGAAAGGGCACAGTTCATAAATCTGCACCAGCTTTTCCCAGGTGTGTATGTGTGTGAAACTTAAATATCCAAGTGTCAGCTACTGTGAACAAGGAAACAGAGCTCCAAAGTGATCAGTGTGGAGTTTGTTTGGGCCTGGAGAGAGAGAAAGGGAGTCCAGCCCTAGGTCTGGAGCGTGCTCCCTGTGGGCTCTTAAAGGAAATTGTGGTTGGTGCAGGGAGCTGCATCTGAAAATACTGTGTGAATCCATCTTTGCTCTTAGTGACCGTCTCTACCAGAGGCAGTGATGAGGATTGAATATCCTTGATTGCTAGCCTGGAGCAGGGACCAATCACAGTCCCTTGAGTTTACAAATCATTTTATTCATAGAGATGAGAACATTTGTTGCTGTTATAAGCAAGAAGCCTGTGAATTGTAATTCTTCACAGACTGAAGACAGCCTGTGGAATGGCATACACAATGTAAATGTCATACAATAAGTTCATAGGTGAATACCAGGCCAACTACCCTGAAGGTACATTTTAAGCCTAGCCAATAACCCGGGGTCAGAATCACATGCTGTACTTTGTGTCTGTAAGGAGAAGACCTTATCCATGATTCAGTAGGGATAGTCAGCTGTTTCACAAAGAGAATGTCTTTTTTCCTAGACTTCCTAACCAAACAGGACACTCATATTCAAAATCATGATAAAACAATTAACATACTGAACAGATCATTCATATATAGCTTCTTGGTGTCATTATAGATGACAAGATGGTGTTTGATCATACCTTTCAACTGTACAGATTTTCGCAGAATGTCCAGATTTTTGGTCCATTTTTCATACAATTGTGGTTTTCTGACAAATTTGTGGCAAATCATTAGAGATTGAAGTTAAAAAATAATGACAAACATTTGTTTCAGACTTCGTACCATTCAGAAAATTCATGCTAATGTAAAACCTGTTATTCTATCAACTTTCTAAGTTTGTAAGAACAATATTTAAAAATTGTCCCTAATTTTGGGCCTTTGTCCCACTTTTGTTTATGGCTTTGTCCAGATTTCTTGCTCTAAGAGGTTGAGAGGTATGTTTTTGATAAATGCACATCCAAAACAAATAAAAAGCTGAGTGTCATGTATAAATATAAACTCTGCATGAGTAGTAATACAACGATTGACACAGCTCAGATGTCCATACTATCCAGCTTGTTCTACTCATCTAGTGTCCTAAGAAATCTGTACAAAGCACTCCTCAGTAAACTAGAATATACCTGCAACCAACAGAAAACAATTGCTAGTAATGTAACAACCAATCACAGCTGAATAAAATACTAACTCTTTAGAAATAAAAATACACTAATTTGACTCATTTGAGGATCATATATAAGATACGAGCTCAGCTTATGCTTGTAACTACATACATTCCACCACGAAATTTAAGATCACAGAATATGAATCACCATGTAGACGTACTCATTCTGTGTAACTCAAATGTGAAATTCTATACTAACAGATATATGAAATGAGTGACAACAACCTATTTCTAAATAACCTAAAGACATACCTTAATGCATCCTGGATCTGTACATTCCACAAACTTTCACATCTGCCTCCCTTCTTCTGTATCTCTACCTAAGCTCCGTACCTACAGTCCCCTTCAGCCTGCGTAAACACTTTCACCTTCACTTCCCTTTAACAAGCCTACCTGCCTGTCATCATGCCACCAGTATCTTAAGTTCTCCAGTCTCTCTTTGCTGAACTGTTACTGTTCCCCACTTCCTTTAACTGATGCCATCTCCAAAATTATATATCTCCTCAATGAGACAGTGATGTGTACTATTTGTTGTTTTTTATGCTCTCTTGAACTATTGCAGATTGTAAAAAAACTAATTATACAATTTGTTCTAACTGCATAAAAATTATTTGCATGGAGCTTTTCTCCTAAAAATAGGGTCTGTCTGAGTCAGACTATCACAGATAATACAGGAAATAAATAAATAAATATACCTATGTGTCCCAGATGAAAGATTGAATGCTCAAAAGAGCACATTTTCTAAATATATAGCTGCAGACAGTGAAATAAAATACTTAGTGGCCACATTAACAGATAAACTAGATAAGACAATAGCAATAAACTACACTAATATCTTAAGTAATATTAAAATACTTATTCATAAATAGAATACATTTGTTTTCACAATGGAAGACAAGCTATATATAATTTATTTATTTTTTCAAATCTCCTTTTGGTGTCCGACCTGGATTGTGCTCTCCACACTAATCCCCCTGAGGAAAACTAAACAATAAAGTAAACCTTACAGTGGGTCCTTGTGGATCAGTTTCGCTCTCAGGAACCATCAACTAACTGCAAACAGTGACGAACCTACGGCCCAGTTATTGATGTATGCCCATAATTAATGATTGCCTGTACTCACAAGAAATATTGTATTTACTTGCTTAACATACATGAGTACAATAAGTGCTGAGCACATCTCAGACAGATCAGCCCCCCCACTCTCTTCTCTCAGCAAGTGAAACAAGCAGGAAAACTGTGTAGTCACTTCCCACCCACTCATCCAGTATTACGGTATCCTCTCGGTAAGACTAATTTTATACCCTCTCAGCAGACAGTAGAGTTAGATAATACAACTGCTGATTTTCTGGCTATTCTTTTTAGACTTTCTCTTTTTACTTACATTTAGTCTGAGTGCGACTACTATAAGTACTGACCTGCACTCTGTCTTAACTGATTGTTTCTGTAGTCGGGACTCAGCAGCTTCTTTGCAACATTCTCAGCGACCACCAACAAACACATCTACTTCAAACCAAAACTGCACATATAAGCCAGGTAACACATAAAGAAGTCAGAAACAAAAATAACTTTATTCCTAGTGTCTTTATTAATGACCTAAAAAGTTGCAACTGGACCCCTTTAAAACAGTTACCCCTTGATGATGCAGTGCAACACTTTAATTCAACCTTTCTAAACATAGTGAACCAACATGCCCCCCCGAACCACTAGAATAAAAATTAATTATGCCCCCGATTAACCCACCAAAACTATTCTCAAAGAAAGAAACAAAGCATGGGAATTATTTCACAAAAACAAAACCCAGGTAAGAAAACAAAAATACTTAGAACTGCACAACAAAGCCAAGAAACTAATCAAAATAAACAAAAAAAAAAGTTATGTTTTACCATAAGGTTCCATCCGTGTTGGTCATCTTTATCAATCCTTGATGGTGGGTTCGGTTCCAAACCCTTGGAACTGACTCTGCTGTTATTTTTCCAGCTTGCAATCTCCAAACTCTCGAGCCCGGCTCTATCCATAATGCTCCTCACAGAGATTACCTCAGATCGAGTTTGCCAGATGGCAGAATATAGCCAGATATTAGAAAATTATAGATATATACATGTACAAATATATACAAAGAAGGTGAGGCCATTTATGGATTTCTGATGAGAAACTGGAACAGAATCGGTGAGGCCTACTAAAAAAATTTTTAGGATGGGGGATGGTGGGAGGGTATGTCAAGGATTGGTGAAGATGAACAACATAGATGGAACATTATGGTAAGACATAACTTCTTTATCTGATGTTGTAATCTTCACCTAATCCTTGACAGTGGGACAGAATCCCCAGCAACTTATTTACCTTGGAAGGTCTCATGGAAGAATATTCTGAATCACTATAGATCCAAAGGATGCTCAACCCCACGAGATTTGATTTAGTTTGTAGTGTGTAATGAAGGCATGGTGAGAAGACCAAGTAGCTGCTGCACAAATATTGTCTAGAGAGGTTCTTGCATGAAAAACAGCTGATGTGGCAACAGACCTCGTAGAATTAGTTTTAACCATTTTGTGAAGTTGGAGACCTTGAGAATGATAGGTAAAAGAAGTAAAGTCTCTCAGCCATTTAGCCAAGGTAACATTTGAGACTGCACAACCCATTTTTTAAGGTAGAGAAGGCCACAGATAATTGGTCAAATTTCTGGGATTTCATAGTTCTGTGGAGATAAAAAGTGTTACTGTCTATGAACATCTAGTAAATGCAGAAGGTATTCTCCTTGATTGGTAAAATTTGGGAAAAAGGTTAGTAAATGTATGGGCTGGTTGATATTGTATTCAGTAACCGCTTTGACAAAAAAGATGGATTTGCTCTTAATTGAACTCTGTTTGTATGAAAAATCAAATAGGGAGATTTGCATGATAGAGCCTGTAACTCAGAGACTCTCCTTGCAGAGGTGATGGCTACTAGAAACAAAGTCTTCCAAGACAAAAATTGTAATCGACAAGATTCAGCTAGTTCAAAGTGGCTTTGAGTTAAAGCTTGTAAGACTGTAGTCAAATCCCATGGAGGAACCAGATCTTTAAAAGGAGGTCTGAGTAAGGACAATCCTTTAAGGAAGGCTTTGGAAAGTTTATGAGACATTATGGAAGAGTTGTTTAGAAATATGAAATGTATTAAAATTAGAAATTGCTGCCAACTGAACTTTTATAGTGGAGGCAGAGGAACCAGATTCAGAGTACTCAAGGAGTCTAATATGGATTCAATTGAGGCATTGAAGGGATCAAGTCCCTTATTTAAAGCCCATAAGGTAAATCTTTTCCATTTGCTCAAATAAAGTTATCTAGTTGTAGGTTTATGATGTGCAATAATAATATGTTGGACTGGAGAGGACAGAGAAGCTTGCCTGGCAATCATGGGAATTGGAGGAACCTCGCAGCCAGTTTGAGCTGTTGCAAGTTTGGGTGAACCATGCCTTATTGGTGAGTTAGCAGGTCTGGAGCTGGGTCTAGAGTCCATGGTTCATGTAGCAGATGAGGCCAAAGGAAGGGAAACCAGACTTGCCGAGGTCAGAATCGGGCGATGAGGATTATAGTATTCTTCATAATTTTTGCTTTCTTCAGGAACTGAGAGATTAATGGAATCAGTGGAAAGGCATATAATAGACCAGGAGGCCAATTGAGTAGAAGGGCATCCCTGGATGACTCCCCCGGTGGAGGGATTAGGGCAAAGTAACTTCTGCATTTGTTGTTTAGGGGAGAGGCAAAAGGCAAGGTTGGCCCAATCGGCAGAATATCTTGTCCGCCACTACTGGGTTCAGGGACCACTCGTGAGGCATGAGAATAGTTCTGCTCAATTTGTCTGCTATCACATTTGAACTGCCTGGAATGTACATTGCAATGAGAAAGCAGTTGGAAGAAATTGCCCATTTCCACAGTCTGAGTGCCTCTCGACATAGTGGATATGACTTGGTTCCCCCTTGTTTGTTGATGTACCAGATCACTGCCATGTTGTCTGTTTGAATTGCAACTGTTCCAAGAGGGATGGAATCCTGGAATGCTTGCAATGCTAACAGCACTGCCCTCATCTCTAGAACATTGATGTACAGGTTGGCATCCAGTTGGGACCATGTGCCTTGAACTGTCTTCCCCAGATAATGCCCCCCCCACCCTATCTGGGAAGCATCCATGGTCACTATGGCTTGGGATTGAGGTAGAGTGAAGAGTCGGCCCAGGAGAATCTGATCTGAATGAAGCCACCATTTGAGGTCCTGTTTGCATAGACTGGTTATGAGAATTTGAAAAGACATTGGTTGGTGAACCAGAGACCACTGAATTGCTATTAACCACTGTGGTATTCGCATGTGGGATCTTGCAAGGGGAACCAAAGTAATTGTGGCAGCCGTTAAACCCAAGGTTTGAAGAATTAGTCTTGCTGGGACTCTGCCCTTCTGAATAATCTGTCTCACCAGAGCTCTGATGATTAGAAGTCTTTCTGGAGGGAGAGAAGATATTCCTGAGACAGTGTTCAGTTGCACTCCTATGAAAAACAGACGTTGTGTGGGTTGCAACTGGGATTATCTGAGGTTGATTGAAATACCTAAGGATGTGCAAACAGACAGGGTATAGTCCCTTGCCTTCTCTAAGTGATGCCTGGTGGTATTTCAGTCAACCTCAGAAAATCCCAGTCGTCAAGATATTGGACTACTCGAAAACCTTGCAGTCTGAGATGAGCTGCAGCTACTGACATGCATTTGGTAAACACCCTGGGGGCTGTGGTGAGTCCAAAGGGCAGTGCTCTGAATTGGAAATGACTGGTCCCTAGCCAGAAGCGTGGAAACCTCCTGGAACATTTCTCCATCTTTATGTGGTAATAAGCATCCTTGAGGTCTATCGAGCACATCCAGTCACCTTTTTCCAAGAAAGGAAGTATGGTTTGTACCGAGACCATCTGGAATTTGGTTTGATGGACTTATTTGTTGAATTGGTTGAGATCCAAAATCAGTCTCCAGTCCCCTGTTTTTTTGGGCTCTAAAAAGAATCTTGAGTAAACCCTGGATCCTATTTGGTCTGGTGGGACTTCTGAATTACTCTTTCATCTAGCAGCTTTTGGATTATTAATGCTGCTGTTTCCCATTGATTGGGTGGAACATCTGGGAGGTTTTTCTGAGATTTAGGGTTCATGAACAAGAGGATTTGGTAGCCTCTGGATATTATTCCGAGCACCCATTTGTCAGGGACAAAATTAATTGCCAGGTGGGTAGGTGCAGGGTTAATCACCCCGTGACTGTCTCCAGAGGAAGACAATCGGGCACCCCTTCAGGGATGCGGATAGGGTGTACCAGAGAAGAATTCCCTGGGCCCCTGATTTTGCAGTCCATTCTGGCCCCTAGGGCAGTGTCTAGCACTGTTTCCCCCTCTGCCCTAGAAGTCTTAATCCACATGAGTCATAGAAAGGCCCTTTGTATTTTTTGGACTATAGTCTCCCAGTCCTTTGATTCCTTGAGTAGGGTCACTGAGGAGTAGAGAACTGCATGCTCACAGCAGATAGGGTCTTGCCATTCTGCTCACTTCTGGTCAGAGTTTCCTTAACTTTTGGGCCATAAAGGGTAGATCTGTCAAAAGGT
This sequence comes from Protopterus annectens, assembly GCF_019279795.1. Lineage (NCBI taxonomy): Eukaryota > Metazoa > Chordata > Ceratodontiformes > Protopteridae > Protopterus > Protopterus annectens. The sequence goes on from NC_056726.1 coordinate 157,089,926, forward strand.
GCACTGACAGATGATACTTTGAATGGCTCCACAAAGTCACATAAGCACATCCAGGAATGTCGTCTGATGGCTATGCCTGAATCCATTGCTCTAGATGTCCATTCGGCTGCATGTGCTATAAGCCTCATGGATGAACTGGAGATAGATTCAAGGGTTGCAAGCTGAGAGGAGACTTCATCCTGAACCTCCACAGCAATTGCTCCTGTCAAAGTGTTAGAAAGTTCCTTAATTAAGTCTCTTTTTAACTTGGTAAAATGTGCCATGTAGTTCAATGACCTTAAAGTGAAGGTTGTTGAAGCATAAACACGCTTTTCGAATCTAGACTCCTTGTTAGGAGGATGGATGGTTTGACTCTGTTCTGCGATTTCTTTTTTGGTGGCTGCTGCTACCACTACAGCATCAACATGGATTCCTTTGGACCAATGTGGTTCCTCTTTTGGTGCAGACAGAATGCGGTAGGGCCTTTTGGGAATAGGCTCTATGGCATCGGGTATCTTCCAAGCTCACTGAGCAATTAATTTTACAACTTCATCAGCAGCCGGAGAAATCCAAGAATTGGAGGGTTGGGTGTGAAAAGCCTCCAAGTATACTGATTCCTCTGTTGAAGGCTGTGTGGATGACCAGTCACCCCTCTGTTCCAGTATTTCAAGGATGTCCCTGAATGAAACATCTTCAGGGGGTGACTTTGGGGAACCTTTGCCTTCATCGACATCAATATCCTTGATGTAAGACTCCTCTGGGAAGTCGAGGTGCTTCCTCTTGCACTTCCTCTTTGCAGGGACTTCTTCATGGGGAGGTTCCAGGGAAGTATCTGAAGAGAAAACCACCAGGGTGGGAGTTACCTGGGGCTTTTGCACCCTCTGTCTGGGGGATGAAGTCAATGGCAGCTCTGGCATAGAGGAAGAGGAAGATATTTGCCCTGAAAGGGAAGGCAGTGATTGAGATTCTCCAAGAATTGGTGCCTGCTCCATGATACAGAAGGGAGGAGCTCCTGTACAGGGATGGGAGCCCAGAACTGAAAGGGACTGCTTCAGAACCGGGGTCACACTCCACACCGAGGAGACTGCCTCTGCACCTGGAACCTGAGTCTGAACTACAAGGACCAAAGCTCTGAGAGGCATGGAAGGCTCAAATGGTTGCCAAAAAGGTATCAGGTATCAGGCATTCCAAACCAACTGGACCATGGGAGTTCCCGGGTGCAGAAGATCCAAAGAAACTCAAGGCTGTAGTCGGAACCAAAGACTGGAAAGCTATAGGGACCGACTCAGTCAGAGCCAGTACTGTCAGAACCGAGGACTCCAAGGACTCAGGTAGAGTTGGAGGAGTGTAAGTAGGAGTTATAGAATGAGCCGTTTCGATGCCAGGTTGGCTCAGAACCGAAGTTAAACCTCTAGCCACTAGGAGCTGCTCCACTAACCTCATAATGTCCTGTTCCAATAAACTTTTAGTAGACTTCACTGAAACAGTGAAAGGAGATCTGGAGATCTAACTTCCACATATGGGGTGTCCTTAAAAGGGTCTATAGAAGGAAAATACACTCAGATGGAGCCGAGGCCAAGGCATCAGAGTGTTTTGCTAGGCACAGACAATTCTCCTGGTGCCGAAGATGTTTTTGGAGCAGAGGAAGATTTAGACATTTTTCTCATCGGTTCTGTGGTGCATGGAACCAAAGAACGCCTCTTTTTTGAACTGTGGGAAGAAGTTCCTGCTTCCATAGTTTTTTCTTTTAATCCAGAAATGGCTTTGTCAAAAGGAGATTTTAATAAGCCTTTTAACAACAGGTAATTTTTCCTTCCCATTAAGGTATGAGAAGAAAAACCATGACAGATAGCACAATTCTCTTGTAAATGAATTATGCCTAAACAATATACAGATAAGGTATGCCCATCTGAATTGGGCATTTTTCCTTCACATTTGCTACATCTTTTGAAACCTGAAGAGCCCTTATGTTTCAAGGGGGATAGTTTCTTGTCAGACACATTCAAGGAAAAACAAAAGACAAAGACTTTTTTTTTTAAAAGGAGAAAAATGCCAACAATGGTAAAATAGGATACCCAAAGGGTAAAGAGAAGAAATATATAACAGTGGTAGAAACACAATAAGAGGAGCAGGTAGCTTAATACATTTAAGTAGTAAAAGGTTTGAAGGATATATAAAAGAGTTTTATAACTCACAAAATCACCAAGGCTCGAGAGAAAATGAAGGCACTTCTGGTTTTCAACATGGCAAATGAGATCTGAGGTCATCTCTGTGAGGAGCATTATGGGTAGAGCCAGGCTCGAGAGTTTGGAGAGCACGAGCTGGAAAAATAACGGCTAAGTCAGTTCCAAGGGTTCGGAACTGAACCCACTGTGAAGGATTAGGTGAAAATTAACAACATCAGATCACCTATTATAAAAACCTAGAAGAAATAAACACACTAAAAACTCCCCAAAATTCTGTGCAGCAGTCAACTCTGTATTACAACCTGGGAAAACTACTACCCCCACACCCAAAACTGGGAACAACCATGAGAACATCCCACATAGTTTAACAAATACTTTACTGAGACAATCCAGGCCCTAGCTAATAACCAAAATAACTCCACTCACCCAAACCCAACAAACACACAAGCCACAAAGGCAACACAAATTAGTAGCTCCCACTTTAGCTTTCAGCAGTTATCTATCAAAACCATCCTAAAACTCTTCCAAATACTCAAACCCACCACCCTGGCTGCTGACAACCTACCCACAGAATACCTCCAACTAGCAGCAACAGCCATAGCCTATCCTGTTGCTATTCTCATTAACAGATCTATCTCAGATTGTAAGGTAGCACAACTATGAAAAACCTCCCATATCATACCACTACACAAAGGAGGCAACTCCTTTGAACTCAATAACTATTGTCCTATTGTTATCGTATCACGCTTATCTAAAGTCCTAGATAGGGTCATACACACTCAACTTATGAACTACCTCCTTGAAAACAAATTACTATCTAAAAATCAGCATGGCTTTAGACTCTTCCACAGTACGTTCACCACACTTATAGCATTCACTAATACCATCAACTACCATAGAAATAATGGACAACTTGTCTCAGACACATTTTTAGATTTATCTAAGGCTTTCAATATGGTAAACCACAATGGACTTCTCTACTCACTTTCTACCCTAAACCTCCGTACCACCTCCATCACATGGATTAAGAGCTATTTATCAGATCAGCACCAGGCAGTAAAATGGCAAAACCAACTATCCCCTTTACTACCAGTATCCTTAGTAGTCCCTCAAGGCTCCATCCTAGGGCCATTGCTCTTCACTCTATTCACCAATCAACTTTCTTCCTCCACCCCAAAGGCCTCAGTTATTCAATATGCAGACAATACTATTATAATATGTGCAGCCCCCACTCTAAAGCATCTCCGCTCACAAACATAAGAGGCATGTTCACTAACCACCAGCTTATTCTTAACCCAAATAAAACAAAATTACTGCTCTTCTCCTCTCATAGAACCCCCTCAACAGAAAACTTCACAATTACCTCTGTTAACAAAACTGTAATCACCCCAACTACCCACACAAAACTCCTAGGCGTTGAAATAGACGACAACCTAAGATTCGACCTGCACACTGCCCAAACTATCAAGAAAGTCCACAAAAAACTAAGCCTGCTCTATCATAACAAACAATTTCTCTCAAACCAATCTAGAACCGCTAAAGCTAGGACACATCTGGTATACACCCTCCTCTATGCTTCCCCAGTGCTAACCAACCTTCGTAAAACAGACTTAAACAACCTAGAAACCTGCTACAATAAGATAGCTAGATTTGCTACAGACTCTGCATATAGGACACACCAGTGTGCCTCTCTCAGAAAATTGAACTGGTTAGAACTCCATCTACTACTTCAACTCAAGCAACTGTCACTAGCACATAAGCTATACTACTACCCAGACAAATTCCCAGTCCTCCAACATCTTATACGAAATCGCACTACAACTAGAACCTTGAGATCTATCACCCTTAACCTTCTAGAAGTCACCAAACATAACAATGAAGCAGGGAAATCTCTCTTTAGCTACTACATCTCTAAACTCTGGAACTCTCTACCACCCACTCTTACATCCAATACCTCCACTACGCAATTTAAAAAACTTTTAAAAACCCACCTTACCAAAAACTGGCTATGCTCCTCTAATACCCCAGGGTAAAGACAAGCATCCAAGCTACAACTCCTAACATAGTCAAATGACAATACTAGATTCTTCCCAAGCTTCTAATTCTAATGAGCCCTCACGAAAGCATAACTGCAAAATTTTGTATCTATAAATTCTAAACAACTGCATGCGCAGAATTCATAAATCTGCTATGTACCAAATTTTTCTAGGAAGTTTGCTAACACTGTACTGTAAATATTTAATTGTGTTTCTATAGCTGAGTTGTAGGAGATTGTACTGTATGTATTATGGAGCATTTTGTGTTGTATGTAAAATAGAGCTTTTCTCCCCGGGCCTCTGCTGAAAGTGGGCATGTGCCCAGCCGGACTTTCCTGGTCAACAAATGTAAAATAAATAAAAACATAAATTAATTAAAATGATAATTTTTTTTCAAAACTATTATATTTCATACAAGCTTTCTCTATCCCTCCCTCCAAATCTTATATAAAACAATTTTACAAGCTAATTCTAAACTTCCTATTGTATCCCAGTAAACCTAAAATAGCTTAGAATTAACATCTAAATGACTGGGAAGCAGGAGGAATTTGTCTTCCAGATATAGAAATGTATGTATTGTCATTTGACATAAAAACAAACTCATTATGGGTAAATACTGCTTACTCTGACAAATGGAAACATAAGCATGAAAGGATATGGCTAAAATCAGGTCTTATATTGCCATCACAATATACAGAAATGGTATTGAATAATTTTCTTTAGATGATGAGAGAACACATTGTAGAAAATAAACACAAGAATATAAGTTTCAAGTGCATAAATAACATATTAAAGGGATATAAAACCTTTATGAACAGAAATCCCAACATAAAAGGCTGGTCATTCTTGTTATATCCTATTGCATGTACACAAAATAACATTAAAACATTTGATATAGGCACAATCAAGATTCTTAGGAACCATGGACTGAACTATTAATACCAGTTATTAGATTCTGGGAAAGTATTAACAATGGAACAAATAAGAAACAAATATGAATTAAATAATAATCTATGATTACGTATACAGGATATAAGGCTATACATTTAAAACAGATTAGAAACAATGCAATTAACATTCAGACAAAATGTTCCTAACCTTATAGAGTACATGATCTTTTTAACAAAACAAGCTGTTTATGGAACATCTATAAAATAATTTAAAAAATGAAGCTATACAATAAGGAAACTTTCTGGGACTACTATAAAACAATCAATAATCAAATTCCAAATGACAATGATAAAAAAAATTAGTACTTCTCTCCACAAAGCAAATATCTCTTTTATTGCAATGGAAACTTTTCACATGGAAATTTATTCATAGGTCCTATATAACAACACATAAAACGGAAATAATGTTTAAAATATAGGATGCTGGAGATGCAAAAGGAACTTGAGAGCAGACTGGTTGCATATGTTTTATAATTGTCATTTGCTTAAACCATTTTGGAATAAAGTTAATTATTTCTTGCAGATAGTTTTTTTTTATTATAAATTTCAGTTGTCTAAATTTTTGATTTTTGTTAACACACCCATACCCCAATCTGTTACTAGAATAAAGTTCTCACTCCTATGGACACTAATAGCTATAGCATGTAAAACCATTACTATAAATTGAAAAAGTGAGACTTCGCCCACATTTAAGGAATACAGAAACATCGTACTGAATGTATCACAAACGGAAATGAAAACTGTTATAAACAGAACAGAAAGAATCACATCCTATTACAACTCATGGCAGAAGGTGATTAAAATACTGGAGAGAGATGACTGTAACATTACATAAAATGAACTTTGAATGGGAAAATGTATACTATCTTTATAAATTTAGACACCCTTGTAAATAGTTTCTTTTGATGTTATAGTTGTTAATTTTATATTGTTGTTAACCTGTGTAAATTGTGTTATATGCTACAAAGTTATGGAAAATATATTCATTTGGACAATTCTATAAAAATATTTAAGAAAAGAGTGAATATTTGAACAATGAACCTGGATATTCAAAAATCTAGAAGCTTAAATGGTATACCAGAGAAAGAAAATGTGCTGCACCCCCACACCACTAGCTAATTATGTATACATGAACTCTGAGATCATGCTACAATGGGAAAGGGAACAAAACCCCAGTCCTCGCTGTACAATGATCTCATATAATGATGGCTCATGCAATTCGAGATTCCATGTTTTTGAGTATCCAGGCTTGGTGTTAACACATTCGCTCTTTTCAGTGTTTGATCTTTTGTCAGGGACCCATATATACATATTGATAGATAGATGGATAAATATAAAATGGCTCATGATCTATTTGTATAGTCTGAGTAGCAGCTTGTCATGATATCCATTTATCATCTTAGAAGTTCTTGAATATCTTGCTGTTTGTACCATTGTTCCATTTTGTTGTTAGATTTGTTTGTTCCACTCTTCTGTTTTGTTGTTACAGTAATTGTTTCCCTATGGTCCAGGGTCATGCCTGCAAAGAATCTGATTACCAGCTCATCTACCTAGTTAGCAAATTTAATGGTTAATTAACTAATTAATTAATTAATTAATTAATTAATTAATTAATTAATAAAGGAGTAGTACTTGATATGTGAGTAGTAGGGATGGTGTTTTGTCATTGCTTGAAGTGGAATACAAGTAGAATGGCTACTGTATTGTTGTTGTTGGTGATTTTATTATGTTTGTTAAGTTCTGTTCTTAGGTAATCATTTGAGGGTTTTTTTTGCCTAACAAGTTACTGGTCTCATTCTTGAATACCTTAGACTTCCCTAAATTCTGGCTTGTCAAATACTATAATTAATTATGGGCATGACTATGTTTTATGAGTTTTTAATGGAAATTCATTTTAAGTAAGTGATTTATTTTTCATTTATGAAGGCTTTACTATATTGCCTTCAATGATGTCATCTGGGATTATCAGCACAAAGTAAATTAATGAAAGAGCATCAAAACAGAAGCTATCTAGGATAAAATTTCCCTGTAACCCTTCCCACTTTGTGTCACATTTGACAAGGTGTCTTTCCCTCTCTTTCCACAGTTAAACAAACAAATAATTAATCATCTATTTGATTACTGGGTAAGTTAAATGGACACACAGTCCTTTCTTAGTGATGACCCAGGAGCAAAGTTGGACAAGTGACTTGCTTAGAGTCCTGCTGTGGGATTCAGATGTAAGAATGCCACAGGTCTTGGTCTACAAGCACATAGTCCTTAAACATCTATGCCTGACTGCCAAATCACTAGCATATTATGGTTACCCAACATAGAGTTATATTCTTTCTTCATCTGATAAGATGTTCTTTTACATTGTTGAATAGCAAATTTTAATTTTGGTTTTGCTTTGAAAACCATAATTTGAACATACCTACCATTTATGTCTGGCATGGACTTTCCACCAGCTTCATATATAAGTATCAGGACTTTTTTCCAGGCAGTTTATATAATATTAGATCTAGACAGAGGCACAGCAAAATAATAGGCATAGTTTTATTCAAACTAAAGGGGTGGCGAAAGCCAAATAACTATGGGCTAGGCTTATAAATGCCCTTGGGCAGATAGCCTAGTACGAACCTATGAACCTATGAACCTAAGATCCCATGGCACCCATTGAAAAGTGTAAGGGAAGTTCCCTGATGCTCTGGCCAGATTTCACCTAGTTGTATTAATATCACCGTAGGTCTCCCCTGTAAACTGGCTACTAGCCAGTTGGGACTAATATGGTCAACAAAGGATAAATGAATAAATAAATGCATGCAATTTATGCATAAAGATTCACAGATTTCAGGCTATACTAGTATTATTACTTTGCACTCTTTTGTCAAGAAAACCCAGTTATCCTGAAATGTAGTTCCTTTTTGTAGTCACACTGGGTTGCTTCACTGTTCCAGAAATAACATCTATCACTGTTTCTTGAACTCTCCAGTCTCTTAGTATTAGGCATCCACCTTACAAACACTCCCAATACATTACTGTTGATTTCACCCATTTTATGCTGCATGGAAAATGCCAGTTAATTCACTATCCCTTTGTTAATGTTGCACTTACAAGGCATTAGAATTCATTCCCTCATTTTTATATATATATATATAAAAAAGAAAAAAAAAACACTGCTCAAACCCATTCATACTCTCCATACCAGTAACATGTTTTCTTGTTACACTGAAAACTGTGAGTGCTCTTTTGTCTAATTAGGGTTGCCAGTATTCCATGATGTTACATGTAAACCCTGTTTCACCTCAGTCCTTTTCTTATGTTACTCAGTTCACCTTCAATGAAACAGTAAATGTGTTGAAAACTACTTGTGTAGTACTGAGTGCAGCAGAACAAGGCTCGTCATGCCCCCTCTGATGGGTGATATGGCACAGGAGTGCCCCCCACTAATCCCTCCACTTCTCAGGATTAGAAACTGAACTTGAATCCTCTGGGTTGTATTCAGATCTTTAATACCCTTGCACCATGGTGCGAGCACTAATGGAAATATCTTCAGTAAAATCATGGCAGTGCTAAGGAATGCCTCACAATAAAGAAGTAGAGTGCAATTTGGCAGAGTAAGTGTAAGATGAAACGAGTGAAAGTTATAGATCAGAGCAGTAACAAACTTGTTGGCTGTTTATGCTGCTGCTTTGGACCTATGATGGGTTCATACCTATCAGGGATTAAAGGCTGTGGGTTGGGATTGGCATAATGACTAAAGTCTTTACCTCACAATCACAAGGTTCAAGGTGTGATTTTCACCTTTCAAAGGCAAATTGGGAAGCCTTAAAATGGCCACCACAAACAGATAACCCAGTGCTTATCTATGATTTAGGCAAAGCACTATAATTTTGGCCCTCAGATTTAGCCATGCTCCTGCTATAGTTACTGATATTCCTTTTAAAGTCAGACGTGCTTATGAGCACTTACCATACTAAATAAATAACCTAATAAAAAATTTCTTGATTCTCCATGATTTTTAAAACACGACACAGTAATGTTTTTATGCAGAGTTTGACAAGAATGAATAAATCAATTATGCTGAATAGTACTATTCACGTATAATGACTATACCGTTTTGCTTACTGTATCCATACAAGTAAATAGCTTTAACTGTATACTGCCTCAGCATCTTCTAACAGCTGGAGGGGTATGTAAATATGCAATGGAATAAAGAAAGACAGTATGTTTTTTTGAAATGATTAAACTAGAGCTCTTTTTATTTTAGTATGTTCCAAATCATATCCTAAAAATGTTGGTGATGCAGTTATTGGGTTTAAGTGGCTGATAGTTTCCATGCAGCACTCAGCCTCCAGCACATACATTTTTGCATTTTACCATTATAAAAATATTTTAAGGGAATATTAATAGATTTTCTCATCCAGAGGAAAGCTATGTTTAAATGCATTAATGACTGGTATCCAGGTTTCATTTTGTCACCAAGAAACCCATTTAAATCATAATAAACACTAACATTTTTTGTCTGAACTATTTCAAAAATATATTAAACAAAGAGGGAACTATAGAATCACTTAAAAATACTGCCAGGTAATCATTAATCAGCCATGTGGAAAACACACAACAAATATGTACCATACAATGAAAACTTATTTCTTCTAAACTTACTAATTTAAGTTTATATATTATCCTTTTGGCAGCTTTATAATTGAAGTTAAGCTTCTCAACTCAGAATTAAACCACAGCTATGAAGAGTGACAGAAGAACACTAGAGTATTTCCTCATTCTGGATCTGCTAATAAATCTCTCCTTAGGAAATTGTCTTCTGAGAAAGGTCTTGTAGTTGTCACACAAGATGAAAGAGCTACATCCTGTTGTCTGCTTATCCTGGGTTTGATTCCTTCAGCCTCAGTTGCTTATCTCTGTGATTCTGAGCAAGTCATTTAACCAGAAAACACTGACAATTTAATGAGACATATCAAAGTAGTTTTAAGACAATATAATCTCTATGACTATAAGAATAAAACCAAAGTACAGAATTTTTCAGAAGACTATCTAGCAATGCTATAAAATGGCTATGGGATGATCAGACCTAAATAGACATTTCAATCCAGCAGGGGAAAATAGTGTAAAAAAATGGCATACTCTGCACTGAATACATTAAAACATATATAGTTTAAAGATGTTCCTTAGGATACCTAATGTGTCTGATGAAGACAGACATTTACCAACACAATGTCAAACAAATAAAGGTCTTGTTATCAAAATTTTTGACAGAAATTGTTCCCTTTGCAGAATTGCTGTTCACACTCTGGATGATATGCTAAGGAACGCATTCTGGGTGGGCATTAGAGTGCAGCTGCTCCTCATATATGTTAATAGGAGTTAGCTGATGTAGCTTGGGCATCTTGTGAGGATGTCTCATGAATGACTCTTGCAGTAGGAATGCCAGGTGCAGACAAAACCTGACACATCGGATGTTTCATATCATTCATGTTGTATGGGAATGCCTTGCAGCTCACAAGATAAACTGCAGATTTTGCTGAGGATAGTAAAGTCATGCCTGATCTGCTGAGCTTGCTTCCTCTGTGACCAAAATGAGGACTAGTGGTTTAGAAAATGATAATGACAATGGTGATGATAAAATTATAAAATTGGAATTTTAATTAATACTTCTGGGCCAAACAGATTGCACATAGTGATTCATTTATCCTTCCCCTTCTTGGTGACCACAGGCATTTGTGTATAGTGGACCCAAAGGCAGACAGACTTTTAAAAAATGGTAACATCTTCTGAATGCATGAAGAGTTGCTTGTAAACTTATTGATGTAATATGGCTTCCAGATAAACCCATTTTACAAAATGTGTTGCATTGTTTCATAGTACTGGGAATACCTCTTATATGCCATAGTAGTGTAAGTGTCTGGTGCATTTTATGACAGCTAACCTGTCAATTGCAATTTTTGGGCTTAAACTGCCAGCAAGGTAGATTAGTTGACAAGCCAGCAAATCAAAAATATTGCATCTCATCTTCTTATGTGAATCATTAACATGCTGCAAAATGCACATTTTTTTTGGGGGGGCAAGCTCCCGTACATTACCCCACATGGGGGGATTGCATCTCGTTTAATGTCACTA